>NC_092056.1:13417948-13505448 GCF_039877785.1 Chaetodon trifascialis
CCCAGACACTGGCTGTAGCCAGCAAGTGCTATTGTGAAGATTGCTTACATTAATGCTTTGTCCAATTGTTCATGTTTGCCAAAAGAATAAAAATAATGTATGACTCTGGATAATATGCGCCTGTGCATGTGTGTGTGTGAGTCTGTGGGCTTCTTTCCCAGGTCAGATCTTTGCTCTGTCTTGCCTCTTCCCCAGAAAGACATCAACACTGCATCTTGGTAGGGTCATTTGGCTGTAGCAGCTCCATTATTTTCTCCAGTTGTCACTTTACACTGTGAATTTCTGGCCTGTTGCAGAAATGCTGCTGGCCGTGGTTGCTAAGACCTGTGATACCGCACTCACCACGAGGCACATACAACAAAGGACGAGGAAAAGAATAGGCCACAAAGGGCCTATTTATAGTCTATGGCATTGTTGCAGTAGAAACATAATGGCTCATATGTCCAAAAAGTTGTGAGGTTTTGTCCATATGTGAAAGGGGTTTGGGAATGCCTGCACTTTCTAATATCCCGCTGCTTGAACCCTGGAGGGTTTGATAAGGCACTAGATTTCAGCCCAACTTAACATTCCCTGGAGGACCCAGTGAACAGTTCTGGATCATTGAGGATTGGAAGCCCGTAAAAGTACATGATGTCAACACAAATGATCTCAGCAGTGGAAGAGAGAAGAACATAACATAGAGCAATAACTGAGCACTGTGTCAGGAGTGTGTCACAGTGCTGAGATGGTTGTATGTTACCATTAGCAATTTTAGGAATGTATTGCATATTCCTAAAATTCTGACATTTTCAGCACATTTGAGTGTAACTGGAACACAAAATTGCAATATTTTGCACTCGACATAATGTTCACAAAATGTCCCAAAGTAGACACACGGACATGTGAAAGAAATCACTTTATGCACATTTCTAAATGCACATTTCAAACTGCCACTGAAGGGTCACATTTTGTGGGTTTGACTTGTTTTCCTTCCAACAAAAATAACTCATCTTGAATAATGATAGCATATCCTTTTATTAAAAACAAACAATAAACATTAAATTGGCACACAGCCCAGAGTAGGGTTACCTCGCCATTTTCTGGACATGGTTTGAGCTCCTTAATTTAATTAAAGGCCTTTCCTTCCTCTGTTTTAAACAAATGAGGTGATGCCCTGGCAGTACAAATGGGACTGGAATAGCAGACCATCTCTGCTCTGTGTGATGTTGAGGACGACTACTATAGAACAGATGCCAGCCTTTTGTGGCTGCTACTGTTGATTCTGCTGCTGCCTGCATTAGCCTTAGCAAAGGGAGAGCTCCGGATAAAAAGAGAGCAACAGTCTGCATGAAAGGAACTGTGGGTTTACCGCATGGCTGGATGTACTTAACATTTAAATGGTTCAAAACTAGCAAAAACTACTGGAAAGCTGCAGACTTATAAATAACATTGCAACTGGTTACAATAAAAATACAAAACAGATGAGGCGCTGAGCTGTGAGGAGCTGCAGCCATGTTAAAGTGCAGTCTTTGTCTCCATCAGGGCTGGGGCAGATTGTTGATGGATTTAGTCTGAGACCCTCGGAGAGAAGACTCTGAGGGCCACAGACCACAGCGATGACTGACACTTGATACACAAAGCCTTGTATTGTGGTTAGAGACCTACTGCCTTCAACTTGCCACATACCAGGTGTGTGATATAACCGGAGACATTATCAAACATGGACAAGTTTAGGGTCCTGCAGCTGTTAAAGCTTCCAATGATGAAAATTTTAAACATGTGCAATCAGAGATTCTACCCATAGTTTGAGATCTTGGAAGGTAAAGCAGAAAGGGCTAAACATGTCATTTACTGTATATACAGTACATATATAAGGCCAAAAAATAACCAGACTATTATATGACTTTAAGTTGGCAACTTACATTTGGTAATTTCTGAAAGGAATAACATGTGTCTTGAATGCCAGATGCCTGAATTATATGAAGCAGATTTCTCTTTAAATAACAATTCTGATGTCAAAATGATTTGGCAAGCAGATATGCTCTTGTGCCATCTGTTTTACCTTATTTCTGCATGGAGTCCAATCAAACGGTTCTCAAAATCAAATCCGAATGGAAAAGCAGAATTGGTTAATTAATAGTGATTATGTATTTAATGGTGAATTAGGACATAAATAAATAAAAAAAGCATGTTTTGGAGCAGGCCCAAATTCTACAACTATGATATTCAACAAGGCCTGGTTTGTCCATTTTCATCAAGGTATTAACAAGATACCGCGCTGAGAAAAAAATATGTCCAAAGCTATTGCCTGGTACAGTGAAGCCTCTCTTCAGAGAGAAAAAGAGCAGTCATTTCACTTCACTATCAAACCTGTTACATTAAAACTTTAAAATCATTTATATTTAACTGAGACAACTCGGAAAAACTGCATGCTGATCCACACCACAGTCCACCTTACTCTCCTGTTTATTTTTCTTTCATCTCTATTTGAACAATCTCGGGCCATATGGCTTTGCCTTATAGCCTGGAGCTATTTACAAAGGAGAGAGTGAAGGAGTGTTAGGATTGGCAATGTGGTGCCTAAATATAGGGCAGGAGTAGGCACAATGCACAGGGCCGTCCGCCACCCGCCTTTGCCCAGAATACACCCTGTGGGTAGAGCAGCAGGCCTCCGGCACATGTTCTGTGGCTGGCCAGATTAAAGCTCTCTTTACAGCATTGACAAGGGCTCTTTTGGGTTCCCTCGCCCAAGAAGTTGCACAGACTCCACTATCTACCCGCTCTCTACTTCTCTCTCTTCCTGAGTGACTCACAACTTCACTGGACTTGCTCATGGCTTCACTGGATAGCCATGAGCAACTGAACAAAAGGCATTGGTTACCAAACTTTAAAGACAAAAGACTGCACCGGCAGGGCAGATGAGATTATTGTGGGTGGCAGTTTTCCACTACAGCTCAGAGTGCATTGCTATAATTTTAGTTGTGGGGTGGAGAGCTGCATGCTGAAGTCATTTGAGGGAGGGACCGGTTGCTTGCCAGCGGTCGTGGTCAGAGTGGGAGGAGAATAATGTGTACTGTTACATCTTTTGTTTCCTGTCTCTTTATCTTTACCTCCTCACAGCTGCACGACTCCTCTGTATTCTTTGCCTTTGATCAGCCCCTTGTACTGTACATTATGAACACCTTTTTAATATCAGCCATATACTCCCTCCTCTCCCTCCCTGGCAGGATGGCCCGCTTCCCAGGATACTGCATGTCCTTTGCTACTTCTCTGTGTCAGAGTGATCAGTAAAAATTTAATGACACTATAAAATAATAAAAGTGCCATTAATTTATCACAGCACTTGATGCGTGGGCAGTAAAGAAGCATTAGTTCACTGAACATTTTCAAGCCTTAAAACAAAACCCTGATGCTGTGCAGATAATTTATGGCCCTAATTTCAACTGTAATTCTAATTCATAGATATAAATCTCCAAACTTATAACCAATAAGTATATTAAGCTCAGTATATAAAATTTTATGAAAATTTGTGGTACCATATTGCTCAGATAGTCTGATATTAATTAACATAGCTAACAGAAGGAAGGAAGGAGTACTTACTGTAACTACCTCTTTATATCAAGTATGTAAAAAGCTGGCTCGCACAGGGTATACAGTATGCACATATTTTCTACATAACCACGAAAAAAACACAATCCTTTTTATGTTAAATGAAGTGAAGGAACTTCAGAGAATTGTCTAGTGTAACTCACCAGATATAGACCCTGCCATTGGCTGCCTGCAGGCCCCTCTCTATCTGCATGCTACCATTTTCAAAAACCCCACCGAAACAACAGCAACCTGCAAGCGAGCAACCTACTGGCAGATCTATGCTGAAAATGACAAGTTACTTTAACCTGGTCACTAATGGTACAATATAAACAAGCTAGCAGCTGTTACCTTTTCCTCTGCAGGGATTTAGCCATCTTAATGCCAGGGCTCACCTCCCCATATGCAAATGTAACGCCAAAACAAGCCTACACACACACTATTTTGCAGGGGCACAGTTCTTGCATCCTGGGCTTTGCGCTGCCCAAAACGACTGTGATTAGTTGAAAGAAATACAAACAAGCCGGAGTGTTTTTGTCTGCTTATACCAGAATGAAAATAGGTTCACTCAGACTTTTCTCCTGCGCTGACACAGCACTGCTGAGATAGGTCTGGCTACGAGAGACTAAGAATCCAACAACAGCCTCATTCAGTCTTGTTCCCGGCTGTCTAATGTGCTGATGTGCACTAATCATTTGACTTTGTACGGTGGGGAAAGAAGTTCAACGCTGAGCTAGTTATTAATGAAATTCATTGATGGATGGCCCCTGTTCTCTCTCCTCCTCAGCCCACCATGATGCTTAATGATCATGAGTTTATAAAAGCACTTGATTGATCAGGAGGGACCAACAGAGCACAGAAGAGGGACGAGATGACTACTTTATTACAGACACACAGTACCCATGAACGCTGTGTCTTCCTAGTGGACTTTCCAAGTAGCATCTGAAGCAGCACCGTTGCACCATCCAGCTAATCGCACATCAGTCACTTTGTCATCAGGCTGCTAGCTTCTTTCATTAAGAGCAATAATGTAGCTGGGTGATGAATACGGCTCTGTGTGTGCGTGCGTGCGTGCGTGCGTGCGTGCGTGCGTGCGTGCGTATGTATGTGACACAGAGAAAGGCACCATACTCCATCTTCTCTTTACAAAGCGTCCTCTTGCCCAGCAGGGACCACCACATATGTCATAATTAGAAAACACTTAAGTAAGCAAAGGGCCGTCAGATAGACAGGCTCTAATCACAGGCCATAAGCAGGTAGTGGTTAATTGTATATCAGAATCACTCAGCTGGCCATAAATAATGACTGCTTCTTCAAGTATGATGTAAATTGCAGTGCTCTTTCTGTCTCTCTCGCAGTCCTTTCTTTTGAGGAATAGTTCTTGAATAAATAAAAGCATGAGGAAAATCAAAATACTGTGAAAGGCCTCAAATGGACTTGAACTGTCGTCATCCTTCATCTTGTCATCTTTTCTAAACCCTCAAAAAAAGGGTTATACAAAGGGGAAAAAATGTGGACAGATAGATTTCTTAATTAGTTCTTTTAAATGTGCAGTGATTACTGATGGTTGTCAGGTGAAGACAAGATCTAAAAATAAATATTTGCACTTTCACAATTACATCTTCTTAATTTTTTAGCACCTTCTCCTGTTGGTGGTAAACAAAACTCCCCTGTGGGGGAAAAGTGAGGAAACAACAAAACGGTACAATGCATTACAAAGAAGGGACTAAAAGATTAATGTGTGTGTTGGTGTCGGCGTGTGTGGCAGGGGAGCTGTTAGTATTGTGCGGGGACTCTACCTGAGTATCTGTTCAGACTGCATGTGATAGGCGTGTTTAGAAAAGACAGAGGCAGAGGTCAGTGCAGACTGTACATCTTTGGCAGAGATTGAATGCTCACCCTGGGAGTAAAACAAATGCTTTTTTTCTGAATGGTGGCAACATGCCTGCTTTTAGTGTCATCCAGGCGAAACCTTGGGGGGGAGAGATTATTTGTATCATGCAGAGTCAAAGTGTCCATCTCCTAGTTGAGTCTTTAGAGAGGAAGACAGCCCTTTGCTAATGCCCTGTGTATTCACTGAGGAAGTAGGTCATTCAACAATGGAGCCAGCAGCAGTCGGCACTCTCCCCTTGCATAATACATTAAGTGTAATGTGCAGCAACTATTCAGAGGCCCCCCGAAAGCTGTTATTTTATTCTGTAAATGCACACGGACATGACATTTAATATTGTCACGGAGCGCTGAATGACAGGGTTTCATTGTGCGTCAAGTACAACATGATGCCAAGTTTAATCTGAGCACAAAGCGACATGACAAACGGGAAAACACGGTGTGTTCTCCAAAGCATGAACTCTGAATAAATGATGGGCGCTGAGCTCTGGGCGCTGTAGACTGGAAGGGAGGATGTAGGGAGAAGATTACAGAGGAAAATCTGAGCACTGCAAAGAGGGCCACGGCCCCATTGTGTGCTTGGGATCACAAAGTATCCTTCTGTAAATCTATTTACAGCACCCCTGGCCCTCACTGTCTCTCTGCCTCCTGTCATCCATTATAGCAGCAGCTGAATAGAGAGATGAGAGAGGAAAAAGCTACATCTAGCTCATGTCAAAAGAGCAGCTCTTCAAAAGAAGCTCCATTTATTGAAGACACTTTTTTTCCTTTTCAAAATTTCAGATTCCTGATGCAGTTATTTTTTTTACAATTCTATGACTGTAAAAACGTCTATATGTGCTTGTTTGTGTACCTGACTGTTTGCGTTTCCCTGTAGGAGAGGGCACATTTTGAGAGCATCGGCCACCACCTGGGCAAGCTGGGTGAGGACGGAAAGATCAGCCACAGAGTCATTGACCTGACCAGGCCAGAAGATCTTGATGGTAAGGCCATATGTGGGTTTCTCTTTTCTTTGTCCACATAATTGTTATTGCTTGTTTGTACACCAGGTGACTTTATGTTTCTTCGTAATCCAAATTCAATACAAGCTACTGTGCTAAAGCGTTAACATTGCTGAGTGGATTATCTATACATTCTCGACTACTTCTGTACTACAAAAGGAGTTTTGATGGCTGATCAGGTCCCCTTCTGCATGTGTCTTAGAGGGGTCTGTGAGGGTGTGTGCAGAAACATGTGCGTGTGTGTGAAGCAGATGTGGGGGTTGGGTGAATGCCGTTTGAAATGAGCCGTGGCTGCAAGGTCTTCACAGGTAGGTGAGCGGAGGACAAGGGTGCCTGAGGACAAAGCTGGCTTTTTTCCAAGCTCGGCTCCTGTTGCTGTTGTGCTTGTTTGAGGTCCTGGACACAGGGGTGTAAATTCGGGTTGCATCAGTGTGACAAAGCGTCATCTCCCTTTGTGGCGCTGGCCCCTACACAGTAGCAAGGAGTACCTCAGTGCACAAATGTTTGTCCGGCATAAATATTTGTAGCAGTTTCCATGGCACCTCAGAGCCAGAGCAAAGAGGAAAATGGTTCTGACTCATCTTTGATGCCTCAAAGAGTCTCAAGGCAGAAGGATAGACATTTCTCAGGACAATGTAAACCATCAACATCTTTAAATAGCATCTTAGACACATTTCCCATCAGTTTTAGGAATAACTGCTACTGTATAATTGGTTCACACAGACTTTTATTAAAAAAATGTTTTTACTTCCCTTTAAAAATGTTTGTTTACATCCATGTCTACTTTCACATCACACCCAATCCTGAGGATTTCAATTAGAGGTGCATTTAGCGGAGTCATTGACATGTTTCCCATGTGAGCCACAGCAGCAGATCCCATCCCCACCCGTCTGACTCCTCGGACAGATGTGCTTCCAGTGCTCATTCTCCCAGTGGGAACCTTCCCTCTGTGGCTACTGTGGAGTCAGGACCGAAACAGAGCGCACACCAGGGCAGTTGTGTCCTTTTAAGTCCTGCGCAGGGCTGAGGGAAAGGCTTGCGCCAGACGCCTCACATCAGTGTTCCCAGTGGGCTATGGATTAGGAGTAAGCAGAGGTTAGAGGAGAAGAGAGGTCCTCTTCCCAGGGGGAAATGGCTGGGAGCCAGGGCAGCACACATTACTCAAAACACACAGTTACCATTTCTTCTCTTTCACCACAAATATATCTGTCTGTCTCTTTCAGCTTCACCAACAGGAAAACACATACGGCTGAGTGATGTGAAGCAGGGTTTTATGATGTGAACCACAAAGTGTTTACTCTTCTGAGGACATGTTTACTTTCAAAATCCTTGTTATGAGGATTTTCTACTCCCTGAACCAATTGAGGCTCGGTTCCCGGGCATACCTTGATATATAGGGACACACAGTATCTGAGTGCAGCTTATTTCTGCTCATTTATAATAACATATTTGCTGTTTTGCATGTCAAAAGTCATGCAGATGTCTGGGTAAAAACAGGGTTAAATTTGGTTGACAAGTCATACTAACATATTAATGTTTAAATGGCATTTAAAAATACTATATTTCAACATGTAGAATGGGTCTACTTTACATTCAAATAAAGTCATTTTACTCCTCTGAATCAACGGTTATATGTTACCCACACATCTAAAAAAATGTTTACTTTTCAACCAAACTTAGCCAAGTTCTAACCCAGACATCTGGATGTCTTTTGAACTGCAAATCAATGCTTACTGAACAGTAATTCTTAAATCATAAGTGAAACACACACTGCTTATACTTTGGTTGTTTCCTGAAAAGGAAAATTACTGGGTGTACCTCCCAGCCCTTACAGAGGGTGTGAAAGCCCCTTGGTGTGTACAAGCTTTCCCTCCAGAACAGAGCAGGCACATTGAGCAGACCCAGAGCACAGCACACTTCTGTCATCACAGCAGTTCACAGAAAGCTTTAGGTTGCTTGTGCTAATATTTGCGAGGCATGCAGCAACCAAAGTCTTAACGACTTGGGGGAAAAAGTAGCAAAGGAATGGAAATAGATAGGATTTCCTTCATTTTACAAAGCCACGAGTCAAACGCACGAACTCACTGCAAATTCATTAAGTCTTTTTAAACTCTGATGAAAACATTACCAAATACCACAAAGGCCTTCAGCCCAGCCAGGCCCTTTGTTCATTCACATATGGCAGGACGGAGTTGCTGTGTAGCTGAGGTTGTGTTTGTCTAAACCACCCCCCATCACTGAGGGTCCACAGAGAACAAAGGGGTTGATGAGAGATGTGTGGAGGCAGGAAACAGAATTAATCTAAAACGCCCAGCGTGATAATATAAACCACAGAGTGAGAAAAGACGAGGCTTTGGCCGAGCAGTGTGTCTCTAACAAAGTCCACATGGAATAGGATGAGAAGAACAGTGCTGTTGCATTGTTGTTGCAGATCATTGGTGATGGGTTTATTTGCATCGGTAGCTCAGAGCTGTTATGGCGTTTTGTACAAGTTGATTGTTTGAAGAGGTTTTTGTTGTTGTTTTTCTTCCACTGTGAGGCCGTGGGAATCGAGCTCTGGCTTTTATTGCTGAGGAGTTTTCCTCGAAGAAGGCTGAGATGAGGAGGCTCAGACATAATGATTTTTTCGAGACAACAACAATAGCTACACAGGTCAACAAGATCAGCGAGGAAGTTCTGTTTTGATGTTGGCAAATTCAAATTTACACCCAATGGGACAAATTTCTGTGTGTGTGTGTGTGTGTGTGTGTGTGTGTGTGTGTGTGTGTGTGTGTGTGTGTGTGTGTGTGTGTGTGTGTGCGTGTGCATGCAAAGCTGGCATGTTTGAAAAGATTAGACTCCACTTAAATACATATGAGAGGGGATAGAGGAGACAAAAGTAAAAGCTGTAGCCTGCATGTCGAAACAGGTTGGCTGTTTGTTCCCAACTTCCCACGTGCGTGCACTCACACCCTAACAGAAACACATGCACGTGCATGCACACACAGGCTGACATGCACACACACAAACTGCAGAAACCTCAAATCATCCTGAATGGAAAAGGAAAAAAGGACTGACATGTTATAATAGGCCTTATATCACTTGTAATTTGTAATGGTTTAATTAGTGTGCTATGAGCTCAGGCTAGAACAGGGGCACTGAGCGCTGTGTCCTGTCTGTCCATAAACATTAATCTAGCCTGATCCTGCTCTGAGGGAGAGGCTCTATTGTCAGCAGTAAATGCCTTCAGTCAGAGGTGTTAGATTTGATCCCAACAGGGAGGGTTTGGCAGGTTTGCGTGATTGTTGCCTGCTCACTGAGGCTCATCCTCTTGAGCGGATTCCTGGGTGACATTATGTGTCTGCCCGCAGAACAAAGATGAGTAAGGAGGAGACAAGGGGGAGGGGAGGGGATGGCCAGGGCAGTGCAACCCCCTGGCTCGGTACATGGTCGAGTCTGAGCCTGCAGCTCACAGGTGTGACAGGCTTTTGGGCCTTTGCATTCACTCTATTTCTCTCTCTTTTTTCTGCTTCATCCCTATCTGCTCTCCCTTCTCAATTTTTTATACACCCCCCACCTCCCTGCCCTCCCCCATAGACACACACACACACAATCAGTCTTTCTCACTGTAATTCATGCTGCTCATCTGCAGTGTTTCCAGGAGAGACAAATTAAAAGGGGATTCTCATATCGCTCTGTCACACTTGAGCTGCAGGCCTCATGAATCACAATAAATTCTATTAAGCAGCACTCCCCCTGTTTCGCTCCTTCCCCAGCTACCACCCAGGGGGCCTGCCCCTGTCACTGCTAAACATCTGTGTTTATTTACACAATCACACACCTAACTAACTGATTCCTAAATGTCCTGCACCTCCTGGAAAAAATAGTTAATGCTCATTTGCAAAATGTCAGAGCAGTGTCGGGCTTTTCAATGAAAAGACAGAAACAATGTTGCAGCAAATTGCATGTTGCAGTTTCTTGGGATTTGCTGAGACAGGCTGCTAATGCGGAGGACGCCTCTGATTAAGTCATATATATTACAGGGGGTGAATAAGAAGCCAAATTTATCTACGATGGAAGCCTTGCATGCTCTTATATTATATAAAGCCACTCCCCTGTAAAGTTTGTACTCTAATCAGAGTGAAGACTTTCTTATTATTCTAGGTCAAAGGTCAAACTGTGTGTTAGGCTGTTGGTTTCCCACAGAGGCCGCCTTAGGTCTGAGTCAGCTTAATACCTTCATCACTTTTTCCTTTACAAGTCCAGGACCACAGAAACTGCCTGCGTACAGGTGAAGATGATGTAACTCTTGTTCCTTTCAATGGCTTTCTGTAGCATCAGACAGCAGACAGGCGCTTTTCTATGAGCAAAAAAACCATGCCTCATCTGGCTTCCCTCCAATGAACCAAGTCACGTGGCTGGTTTCCTGGCTAACTATGGATGTGGCACTAGCTGATGGCAGGCGGTTGTTTTGTCCCCCTCCCCTTAAGAAGCTCACCTCTGCCCATATGCATGCACACCAGTATATAAATTGCTGAATCAGTGTCAGTGATAGAGTAATGGCACGGGAGGCATCGTAAATTACAGCAAGCGATCCCGGGGCGCAGACACTGGCTGTCGTGTCTGAGTGAGCGCTGCGCTCCTGAGCTAATGAATACCTTCATCTGGCCCCGGCAGTCAGCAGATTGCCCCGCGTTGATGGATACTGTCAGCCCTCCGCCACACCACATTTCATTGCACAATAAACATGGTTGTCAAAACCAAACAAAGTGAAATCAATTCATCCTGTACAGTGAGTGCATGCTAAATGAAATTAACGTACTGTGGGGTTCGGTGGCAGCAAAGGTAGTGTATTATTTCTGAATTCATGATGGCTTTGGGGCCTTAAGCATTCTAGCAACCAGAAGCACACACAACGAGAGATGGTGATCACTTGAAAAAGTGACACAAAACGACTCTCAAATGTTCTGATTTAGTATTTTGTGCATGCCGTGTGTGTGTAAGTATGTATATTTCTATTAATGTATTCGGCCATGTAGGCAATGTTATTAAAAAGAGAGATTAAGCAAAGGAAAAGCTCTTCCAGATTATAGGCCTCCGATGATCATACGAGAGAAAAAAATGTCTCAAAATATATAATTCACAATTTAATGAAAAAAGTTAACATGTTTAAAAATGAATGAAACAAATTCCTGACAATCTAAGTCTAATGTTGGATGAGTTACGGATTGTTAATAAATACATGTAATATATGGATTTTAACCTCTATTGTCGAGATTTTAACATCAAGAGACTGTTTTCCTCTTGCCCCCCAAATTCAAGTATATTTATATATTTATTTTCATATGACTGGAAGATGTGAATCCTCTGGGCAGCAACTAGCACAGTCACAATGTGAAAACACAGTTTTCACTGGCCTCTCAGATGAGGGCAAGCCTCTGTGGATCATCAACATGGCTTGTTTGACTGTTAAACATGAGCTGGTGGAAATCGATTTGTGGGGCCTTTGTACTGGGAGAAACAGGTTTCCTAGTGGGCAGCTGGACCTCAAACATTCTCTGTGAGCATACCAAAACTAACTTCCACCACACCTCCACCTCTATTATACTGGAGGCGGTTGTGTGCTCCTTCAGTACAGCATCTGTGAGTGTGTGTCTCAGACTACATACACTGCCTTTTCCCTACTTGTCTTCTATAATACTTTTGGAAAGAAGACACACTTTTCCAAAGTGAAGACACTCAAACTCTTGAGGCTGAAAATGGTGCGGCAGCATCTTCAGTGATTAGAGCAGAGTGAGGTTTCTGCGGACTTGGAATTAATGTCTCTGCACAGCCCTCCATTACTCATTAAGAATTTGATTTTGTTTATCAACTGAAATAATAATAGAAATCAAACCCCAGGTAACGTGTGCCAAGGCTGCTAGTGGAATGGTCTAATGAGAAGGCTTCACATGTGGATGATGAAATATGCATGAGTCATCCCAAGCTTTCTTTTCCAGATTTGAGATCATTAAAGATGTATCGTAGCATATGGAAGGCTTTTTTTTTTTTGTCTTATTTTTCAAGCCTTGTTTATCAACATGTTTTTGTTTGTTTAAATATTCATACTGCTTTTATTTAATTCTTTCACATCTTACATATAAAAGGAAGCAAATGCGCATGCAAACAGAAATCATTATCAGTCTGATGTACAGTTTAATACTGAGAGAAACTCTCTTATGCTGATTGTGAATGCCCTGATTGAGAAACAGCACTTTGCAGAATCGGCACAGTCTCTCATCGCAAATGTTTTTGTTTGTGTGTGTGTGTGTGTGTGTGTGTGTGTGTGTGTGTATGGTTGAGTAAGAGTGAGAAAGAAGACGTAGAGGAATGAATTTTAGAGACTGCCTCAAGTCCCATATTTGTTATTTATGTTGACATTCTTGCACTTTTTATAGACACTATGAATGTCAAATTGTAATGTATGTAGCTGCACAGAGACGTGTGAACACTTGCAGACAAAATATTTAACTGCCATTGGAGTCCAAGGTCTTCTTCCTCTCTGGGTTTTGGATAGGTCTGAGTATACTGTAAGTTGAAGAGCATGGCCCTCTCTTAAACTGGCTTTGTATTTTATGGCACATAAAATATTGGCTTGTCATTTCAGGTTTTCCACTCAATAGAAAGTCTAGCGCCCTTTAGGAGGATCTCTATCCTTGCACTCATCTGAAACAATGTTCCAGATGATGATAGCAGTGCTGACAGTAGATGAAGGAGAGTTTGAATATGGCTCGTCATTTAATCAATGTCTTGCCTCGCTCTCTCTTCTTGTTCTGCTCTGGCTATGCAGGCTCCAAGGAAATAAATGGCTCTGCAGATAAACCCCAACCCTATTATTGTTGGCCAACAGGAGGCGCTGGATCTGCTGAAGCTCGAGTCTTCAGGGAAGCCCGAGGAAGGAACAACAACGAGCCCCACATTAAAAGGCCAATGAATGCATTCATGGTGTGGGCCAAGGACGAGCGGCGCAAGATCCTCCAGGCTTTCCCCGACATGCACAACTCCAACATAAGCAAGATTTTGGGTAAGACCATTTAGATCAACTACAAGTCACTTCAGCAAATACTTCCACGTATCACTCTCCTCAGTCAATGCAACTGACTTTGTAAATCCAGTAAGGGCTCCATTGCTTTATTATCCCTGTTAAGTAAATTAGTATCACTTGCATCTGTACTTATGTCACTGGCAAACAAAACAAACAGAAATATGTTCTCATGTCACCACTTCTGCACATTTAGATATGGCTTCATCACTCTCCAGTTAGTATAGTTGATCTGAGAAAGTAGCTACAAAAAAGGAGGAGGGTTTGTTATCTCATAGGCCACCTCAGCATACAAATAGATTTATAGCCCATCACTACCATAAGTGTTTGTCATGAAAAATGACAGAGGCCAAATGGGTCTTGTCCCCTCAGCATTGGAGTCCATACATCAGAGCTGTTAAAAGTGCTGTCATCCAGTACAGAGTAGGACACTTCACAGAGCTGCAGTATTTACAACACTAGCTAGTTGTTTCTTGCTGTTTGACATCAAAGCATGTCAAACAGCATGTTAATGTGCATACACGGGGATATCAAGAGGTCAGTGTGAAACGGATGATAAAATGTGATTTTTGCTCAAAACTTTCTGCCTCTAGGAAGTGTGATTTGGTGTTAAAGTCTTGATTGCATGTAGTGAAATGCAATTTGACTGAATTTTACAACCCTGACTTATTCTGCGATATGAGAATTCTTACTCTGAATTTGATACTAGTAACACATTTCAAACAAGTTGGGACAGGAGCAACTAAAAACTGGGAAAGTTAAGGAAAACAGGTTCATAGGTAACAGGTGATAGGATCATAGCTTGGTTCCTGCTTGTGTTCAAATACTGAATTCTGAACCTACTGCACTGTGTAGGTTCTCGGTGGAAGGCCATGTCCAACCAGGACAAGCAGCCATACTATGAGGAGCAGGCCCGGCTGAGTAAGCTCCACCTAGAGAAGTACCCAAACTACAAGTACAAGCCTCGGCCCAAGAGGACCTGCATTATCGACGGAAAAAAACTCCGCATTGGAGAGTACAAGCAGATGATGCGCTCACGGAGACAAGAGATGAGGCAGTTCTTCACTGTGGGGTAGGTGCGCAGTCACAAATCCCACAAACTAACCACACAAACACACAGACAATTATACCAACTGGGCTGTAGCTTTTTACCTCCTTTGAGCTTGTTCTCAATAAAATGTAAGCACCATTTCCCAAAGCGAGCGCTGAGTTAACCTCCACTGCATTGGTGCCTGACAGGAGCCTGACATGCACATTAAAATCAAGTGTTTTTTGATAGCTGTGATTTAATCATTTTAGACAATAGAAGTCGGCAAATGGAGCATGAAGTGCAGACATTATTACAGGCTATAAGCTGTAGGTATAGACTTACAGAAGCCTGGAGGGCAGCAGTCTGAAGCTTAACACTTTAATTTACTGTGTGTGGTTAGCAGGAGAGCCCTTCTCCAGGTGTTCCCATGTCAGTCATAAGCTTCAGTGGCTGGAGTATCAATCATCCAGCACAACAGCAGACAAGAGCAGCACTAACCATGTATTGGTTTTATGTCACCAATAAACTGGGCAGTGTTTCTGAACAGCTCAAGACGGGAGCTGTCAGGAGAACCTCTCTTTTCCCAAATCATTTTCACAGAGCTGCTGGCTGCTGTGGGAAACCCCCAATCCAACCATCTCAGTTTGAGTGCTGCAAAAAAAAAAAAATAAGTTTTTTGACTACCCTCAGCAGCTCTCCCTCCTTCAGCAGCACTTTCAACTTTCATTCCATCTGCTCTTTAACCATTTTTGAGGGTCAGGTTTGTATTAAAAGTCATGAGAGAAAAGTGTCATTAATCTTAATTTTATCTCTTTCTCCCGCATCCAGACAGCCACCGCAGATTCCCATCACCACCAGCGCCAGTATGGTCTACCCTGGGGCCATCACTATGGCGACCACCACACCCTCACCTCAAATGACATCAGAGTGCTCGAGTGCCTCAGCGAGTCCTGAGCCGTCCATTCCCGTCATTCAGAGCACCTACAACATGAAGCTAGAGCCCAGCACCATGGCAAACAACAGCGAGCCGGTCAACGGCGAGGATGAGATGGACATGTACGAGGATTTTGAGGACGAGCCCAAATCAGACTATAGCAGTGAAAATGACACACAGGAGCCAGTCAGCGCCAACTGAGACCTCTCTAATGGTGGAGGCCAATGCAGACACAACACTCATACAGGAGGATGCCCAGAGGGCTGGTCTGAGCTGATCTGAGGGAGCGAAAGAGCAAAAGAAAACAACACCACGAAGGTTTAAAAACGTTTAAAAAAAAAAAAAAGAAAAAACACAAAAAAACAATGATGTATCATTTAGGAGCCAGCATGCAGATGTGGCTTCATCCAAATGAAAAGCTATTTGGTCTTAAATGTTTCTTCAAGTGTGTAAAGCAGTTTGGTTGTGGTAATTTTGTTTTTTAATCTCATTATTTCTTTTTTTCATTACGATCATGGACATTTACACAATTAGGTCATTGCCTAGAACTAAAGACGGAACTTGAAATTGAATATTTGATATAAACCTATAACGCTTGGTCATTTATCTTGTTTTCCTCTTTAATTAGGTGATTTTGATATATTGCATAACTGTTCAAGATGGGAATAACATTCTCACTCAGGTATAGTGTGCCAGCCAACAGCTTGTGAATGTTTTTAATCAAGAAATCAATTATTACAAGAACAAAATATCTCAAAATTCATATGGAGTGATTCCAACTTATTACAGAGGGAAATTACACATTATTATTATTATTATTATTATTATTATTATTATTATTATTATTATTTTGTGTTTTTGTTGTTATTGTTTTCACACAAACTGCATCATTTAGTGCAGAAGTGCCAAACATTTCAAGTTGTTTCTAAAATTCTGTAGTCTTTTGGGAGAGGCTTCGTGAGTCTTGGACAATCTCTTGATCTCTTAATACAGCTTCATTCTCCAGTCTTTCTTTAATTTACCCTGACAAAATAAACAAATGAAACTCAGGAACTTGGAGGCAGCAGGCTCTGCAGGAGGTTACAGTGAGGGCCATCTTTGGGTGGTAGCTTGCAATGCTAGCTGTTCTCCAGGGAGCCCAATGCAGTGATCATCAATGAAACCGACCAGCCCTTTCATTTCCTCATCCCAGTCCACACACAGCACCGTGGCATCCTTAGCTCGCCTCTAGCTCTGCATCCCAGTCTGACTCACCATTCACCACTCTTAATCAGAGTGATTGTAATCAGGCCAGAATGCTAAAGGGCCAAAGGCCTCCAATCTGTGGGATTGGAACAGCGGCGAAAGGCAGCTTTGGGGGCATTACAATCTCAAATTGATGTTGTACAATGTGAAGCTACAGTGCGATCTGTTAAACGCTTTAGCCCCATTTGGACGGCAAGTTTAAAGTCTTAGGTCTTAGAACTTCATTTTTTTCTCAATCTTAATTCTTTTTAGACATTGTAAATCTTAAATTGACACTAAGAAGTCTTAAAGCAGAGCACGGACATCGGGCTGATGCAATGAGTTGATTACTACCGTAGTCTTAAGAGGAGTGACAGTTTGAGGATATTTATAAACTGAGAGAGAGGCTAAAATCATATGTTTGCTTCTTAAATCACCTCGTCACATGCACATGACCGTGGTAACTTCAAACACTGATTTTTGCATTAGTGCACTTACACAAATCTTGTTCTGCCTCCCTTGAGCCTCATGTTGTTGTTTTAAATAATCTTATCAGCTTTCGGAATGCACTTAACTCTCGTATTTAAAACAGGACGACATGCAACGACTTAGAAACAAGGGGCACAAAGCCTCCATCCTAATTTCAGCTAAAAAGCTGACAAGTGGTGACCTTCTGGAGACTGCAGCTAGATAAAGCAAGGCCTTGATGTTGAGACTCAGATCCTCTTTACAGGGCAGAAGGTCTAAGTGGCTCCCCTCCCTGCCATGCCCTGCTCTGACCCCTGCCCATGGCAACCTCAGCACCCAGGGGGCGCCATCTGGCTCAGAGAAGGAGAAAACACCAGGGAGGGACGAGAAACAATAAAAATGGGGTGTGTGTCCCTCATTGTGCTCTCCATCAAAGTGCTGGTAGTAAGGCCTCAACAGGGCTCCCACCCTGGCCCAATCACCAGGCACTGGCGAGCAGATGGAACAAGTACATCAAGCTGTGGGGGATTATTAAAATGACTGACGACTGGGTATCATCTGAAATACAGCATTATTAATGCATGAGTCCAGCTATTCCCCTCCCTTGCCCTTGAACCTGTCCATTTCAGAAAGAGCACAGGGCTTTTTGAAGGGTCTGAATGGCTGGTTACTGGCTTTAACTGGTCAAGATCCACCCACTGCTGGTCACTGCATTTTCCTCCTGGCTCTAATTGGTACAGATGGCTCTTTATATCTCTTAAGCACTCATATCTCCTGTATTCTTATTGTCTTATTGTCAGCACTGGCTTGCATTGTTTCTACTTTTTGGAAGCAATTTATATTAAGTCTTGTGGGTTTTTTTAACCACCCCATTAATAATTCCTGTCCCCCCTGCCATCACATCTTTTCTACATTGTTCTCATTTTGAGGTACAAGACATTTTAAGGATGCTCTCTGACAAACTAACCCAAGTGGATTTCCCTCCAAGTCGACCTGTTTGGTATTTTTAAGCTGTTTGCTCCTGTTTGTTGGTGGTTAGACTGATTTGTAGGTGATTGTAAATATTTTCATGACCATGCCACACTGCTTTAGTTGTCTGGCAGTTAAAAAGGACTCTTCACGGAACTGAAACTTGACTGTGCTTATATAGCTGAAAAAGACAAAAAAAAAAAAAAAAAAAGAGGGAGGAAAAAATGACAAGAACTCACGAGGAGACGATGTTTCATAAGTGTTATAAGCACTGGATATAAATTGTATTTTTATCAATTCTGATTAATGTGAAGCTGTTTGAGGAAAAACACCCTGAATGAACAAAATTCCCCAGTTGGACTCAAGTGGGTTTGCTCTCACAGTTGCCAGATTTGAGTCTTTTTTTTTTTTTGTCTACTTATTTTGTTTATTTATGCAAAGACACATGTGATGAATGAACACTTTGTTTAAGATTCAGGGTTGCCTAGGGGAGAGACTCAGCACAAGAAAGTGAGCAGAAAATTCAACAGCAGGCTCGGTTAGCCGTCGAACACCAGACTTCAGACTTCAGTGCATTGTATATTGTATTTGCGCCTGTAGAGTATCAACATATTGTATTTATTATTAGCCACTGCTGGCTCTAAAACTGTCAGGAAAACAACACAACATGGACAATCAGAGAAGTAGAAAAAAAAAAAAAAACCTGTTTGATGAATTTGGGCTAAAAATGGATTTCAGTGAATTCACCATCTCATTTAGATTTTATTGTAAATATAACATAGGAAATATATTTTTGTTCATTAGTGAAGTATAAGTTATGTATTTGACTGTCATTTTCTTTTTCATGTTTTATTTTTGTACGCGGTTTCATGTTTTTAAAACCTGACAAGTCACTGTACCTCATGTAGATGCTGAGTTTTTCTGCTTATTGGAAGAGAGCAATATTGGACCTGAGACGGAGAGAAGCACCTCACTTGCTTATATTTTGATAATCTTTCTTGAACTATTCAAAGAGCCAATCAAAATAAAAGCTATACTCATTAGACTTGTTAACACAGAGGAGTCATTACGAATAAGGTACTCATTTAAACAACAAGCACTTGATGTAAGAGAATTATTCAATGATTTGTTTCCAATCATGATACAATCTAAGCGGTATGCTGTATATCCTCACTTGTGTTTATTACAGCGCTCATCGTATACGGCAAATTTCTTATGAGGATCAGATATCCTAAAAAGAAGAAAAAAAAACATAGGTTGAATTGACATTATCCTAACTAACAAAGGTGTTTTTTTTAGAGTGATTGTTTCAAACACAAGTGATGTTTTTATATTTTTCTTTTTTTAAAAAAGGTGGGAGCGTGCAAATATTTATTTGTTTTAATGTGGCAAAACGGACACACACCGTGCATTCTTCTTCTCTCCTCCTCATCTTCTTGTATGTTGCTTTTTTTTTATGAACATGTTCATGACTATCCAGCCATCTGCAAATGTAGCCCTCACAATTGTTTCCTCTCAATTCACGTGTTAGACGTGCAAATGGTTTGAATGAACAACTGAAGACAAAAAGGCTTCTATGCTGTTTCAACATTACTGTAATTTCTTTTTTTTTCTGTCTGAAGTTTGTGATGTATATGGTGGGAATGTTCTCTGTGTTAATTTAATCAGCACAATTCACTGACATGCTGGACTGACATGCTAGCTGCTGTTCAGAAGTGTAAAATTTGTTGTTCAGGGCAACATTTATAGTTGTCTTTGGTACTTTGCTTTTTAGATTTGTCCTTCAAGCAACACTGTGTGTGGCTCTTCAATCACTGGAGCTGTTGTTTTGAAATTGCTGGCAGCCTGATACAATTTTCTGCATAGAAATCTTTTTTTTTTTTTTTTTTTTTCCTTTTCCTGGCAGGTACCTAGGCCCATGGCAAGTATTGTTTGGGTGTTATTAGAGAAAATGAAATACATAGTGTCTGTTGCTGCTTTAAAAAAAGTTTATGTCTGAATATGTAAATAGTTTATCATAATATCCTGTACAGTCCAATGTAAAGTTTTTAATTCAACTTAAAAAAAATGTTGCCATCACATTTGTGTTCACATTCTTCTTTATACAGTACAAAAGATCAATTATTTGCTAGGGGTATTATTGCTAAAAAGAAAAAAGAAGAAAATGTTACTAAATTTTTATTATTTTTTTTTATGTTTGTTTTGTTTTGCTTGGCTTCAAAGTGTACACCAGCAAGTCTTTGGTTTCCATGTGCAGTATTGACGTGAGGTAAACTTAAGGTGAATAATTTTACAGTGGTGTGTGTGGAGAGCGATCTCCTCGGCTTTGGTAGTATTAATACACTATATCAAGTAAAAACAAACCAATGAGTGACACATTTGGGTGCACCTAGGCGCCACAGAAATGTGCATACTGTATATGATTAAATTATCCCCACATGATCAATTCAGGCATATTAAAATGTAACACCATTTTCTGTGTGTCTCAGTCCATTGTAACAATGCAACAGTGGGATGAATAACTGCCTGTTTGAGCTCATTTACCTCAAGAATTTCCTCCTTTTCTGTAAAACACAGAAATTGTGTTACAGAAAACTTCTCCCATCACTCCATCTTTTGTACTGCTGTTGACACTTACAAATTAAAGAGACATTTTGTTTTAAGATTTGAGTATTGTGGAGGCGTTCATCGTGTTATTTTCTCTGCCGTGTAAGAAAACAGAGGGGTTACCCATTGCATGCATGACACCACACAATGAAGACACCGTGTAATAGTCTTAAAACTGTCCCCTCTCTGTTCGCTTTTTCCTTAAGCCAGAAAGACTTATACTTTCTCAACCAAACTGATGATTCAGTATTATTCTCAATGTTACTGACCTCACAAATCAAAAATCTTTTGACAATTCTATTATTACAGCAGGATCATATTTATGGGCCAGTAATGCCTGTAATGATTTCTCTTTAAGCACACAAAAAGTGACATTGAACATTAAATGATTTACTGTTGTTCTAATTCAGAGAAAAACTTCAGCAGGTACTGAATGCACCTATTTATACCTGAAGCTTTTATGGGGTTTAGCATTCAAAACGTCCAAATATCATCATGCAAATTTTGCTGGAGGGCTACACACACTGAACCTAAACCAACTCTGAATGGAAAGCTTCTCTCATTAATTCCCTTTGACCTGATGTCATCGCGGCATGATGGAGACCACCTGGATGGGACTTTTTGTGCCATGTTTCCAAGAGGTGACGCTTTATATTTTACAGCACACTGAAAAAGAGGCATATGATGAATATTTTACTTTAACATTCATGAAGCAAAACATAACATGTTCTGGTTCGTAAGATTGATTTCTGAACTATTTGTGACAAGTTAGCACAATCTGATCATACACTAAACCTGGCAGTCAGATGTATTTGTACCTTGTAGTTTACGTATTTTTAACCTTATTTCCATCCATTAGTAACACTGCTGGCATGTCAACGGCTTAAAACCAATTTTTACTTTCTGCATCCATGTGAGGATTCACAAGGGTTAGTCTGACTTAAAATCTGTCATCTGCCCATGTCTGCATGCAGCCCACAATTTGTGACAGTGTAGCCTACAGCACGTGCCAACAAACACATCCGTGTACTCAGACCTCTGATGTAATATAGACAGAAGCATGTGCTTGTCTGTTCTCCGTGTATGTTTTAGACTACATCCACCCCTTTACCAATGCTCTCTGTATCACTGCAGCCAGCTGTAGCGGCCCAGTTCACTTCAGCCATTCACTTTCCATTTCTGACGTCAACTCATGTCACAAGTAGTCGTGGCAGATTTTGCAGGCTTGCATTAACTATTTCAACCAAAACGAGAGGCCTCAGTTTCAGTAGGTAGTGGGCATTCAGACCTAAAATTGTGCATTAAAAGAGCTGCTGCTTGCCTCAGGTACTGGTGAAAAAATGAACTATCATCAAACAAGGCCAGTTTCAGTAATAGGTGCATGAGTTGGAGGCCTTATCAGAGGCCAAAACATGACACAATGCTATATAATACAATGAGAA
Source organism: Chaetodon trifascialis (assembly GCF_039877785.1). Lineage (NCBI taxonomy): Eukaryota > Metazoa > Chordata > Actinopteri > Chaetodontiformes > Chaetodontidae > Chaetodon > Chaetodon trifascialis. The sequence goes on from NC_092056.1 coordinate 13,440,141, forward strand.
AGGAATTTATAACTGATGAAAGGTGCAACAGCGAGAATCATTTTATCATCTCAACAACTGTGAGATGTATACTACACTGGCCAGCACACAGAGGGCCCAGTGTTATTGCATTTCATAGTAGCAATAGTTGAACCTGTGGGTTTTTGCTAGAGCTTCTATAATAAGTTGGCTCTAGGGTTGGGCAGTATGACAGTATATACAATACAACAGTAGAAAAGTGTTCACAGGTAGAGATTTGCCAACACTGTTTCCACCACAGGAGCTATCCCTTAAGCTGTGTTTACTCACTGTCATTCACAGTGAATGCACTGCTACCATGCTACACAGTGAGCGAGTGGATGTTTAAATGACACTGCACAGAGTGGAGCTGCTTTGTACTCTTTTCTCTTTGTATATTGTTTTCCAATCTTTCATTGACATTGCGGATACGTGCAAATACATGCGAGTATGGATATAAACGCGTGTTAATGGGTAACTCTGAAGAATGCCCGGACCTGATTCTGCAGACTTAGTCCGGAGTTCAAATAAGAAAACGACTTTCATGTCTGTACCATATATTAAGGGTGGCAGCACGATGAAGCAATCCAGCTGCCTCGTAAGGTCATGCGATTTGGGCAGCAGGACTGCTTACTACATTCTCACTTGATAAGAGCCACAGTTGGTGGCAATAATGCACCTCTGTCGCATCTCTGTTCTCATTTGGAGCCTTAAAATTTCCATTTTACTGCTTTGAGTCCTTTGTCCTATAATCTTCTGTCTCATGTGGTAATTGTTTTTGTTTGCATGGAGACAAATAATCTCTTAGTCTTTTACCATTGATAAACTAGGGGGCTACAATTCTTAACACAGTGCTAATATTGGTCTAAACACAGTGTATAGTGTTGTTTCCCAGCTAGTGGCTAACCCCATCAGCTAGCGGCCTGCCCACCATTTAGCAGCTTGCCTGACTGGTGGAAGCTGCTCTGCAAACTGGGACAAAGGGAAAAAGTAGAAAGTGCACAGAAAGTGCCAGCGTGTCAGACAAAGGGGGGCTTAGAACTGTATTCAAAGATAAACAGAAAGAAACAACCTCTGCCAACATGAACAGATAGACGCTGATAAGAAACCAGATGTTACTGTAACCTGACAGTAAAGTGCAAAGCAAAAAAAACGTGTGATGCATCTTTTACTGATCGTAGTGAACACGTTAACGGCAGCTACTAAAACTAAGTTCAGCTGTTCTGTACTGATTTTTCAAGGGAGCAGAAATACTTAATGTTGACTTTAATAAACAAATCTTTTTGATGTGTCCTATATGAGCATGGCACACTGTGTCACAGATGGACACATATGACACACATGCACACATACAAAAAGCAAAACAGATTATTTTAAGGCGGCACACCATCAAATGTTTATAGCACTGTAATTAGGAAACCACCTTGACATTACCTTCAGATAAGACACAATATGCAGTTTGTCAGATTTGACCCAAAAAGGGCATTTACGCACTAACTGATCTGCATACGCACGTGTCCTAAGGATCCTTGACCTGCTGTGGGCAGACATTCAGAGGTAAAGGCTCAATGTGTGTGTGTGTGTGTGTGTGTGTGTGTGTGTGTGTGTGTGTGTGTGTGTGTGTGGGTGTGCTTATTGAGACAGGTGTGTGTGTGTGCCAGAGCCAGAGGTCATCTTCAGAGTTGTAAGCCCAGACTATGTCCATCATTCTTCTCTGGATTTCTGCCATCTATTGCTCATTATCATCATAATTATTATGAGTTCTACACCCTGCTTCCTTTTTAAATAATGTCCTTCCTGATGCGAGGGATAAAACATTTCAAATAAAATTTCTTATTTCAAATGAGCATTCACTTTATTGATTTACAGTTCTTCTGGCTGTGCGTTGCTGTACTTATCTACAGAAAAGGAAATCAATAAAAAAAAAAAAAACAAAAGAGTCTCTGGAAGTCTTTTTAACCATTTGGGAAACCATTTGATTTGTTGTTCTCGTTAATCTCTTAGTCTTTTACCATTGTACCGCATGCTGCCTTCCCAAGAGCTACAGTTTAACTGCAGTGTCTGTAATAGATGTCTGTGTAAGCGTTCTCCAGCAGTAGATGGAAAACTAGACATATACCTCTGCACAATAAATCTTATAGTAATTTTCCAAGCCTCCACGACAACTAATGGCATGAAGAAAAGCTCTGTGCTTTGTGTATTTGTCTATGCATTATTGTGCAAGAGAGTGCACAAAATTATAACACTGCTGAGTTGGTGATACGTTAGACATTTTCTCATCGTCTTTGAGCCATTTTTGCTTTGCGTCGTACCCACAGATTTCAGCGTGAACCAAGGAAGAGGTCGGGGTGAATAATTGGGGGCTTGGTGAGCTATGGGGAGTAATACTGCTGTTCGTAAGTGGCCTGTTTGGATGAGCTGTCACTGTTGTACAAAGATGTGTATGTTTGAACAGCGGATAATAATTAATACAGCAGTGCTGTCGTGCAGCGGCAGGACTGCTATTTCACAACTCTGATGACTAAACACCGGTGGAAGGGGAGCAGCGAGGGGCGCCTGGAACAATATTTTACTCATTTGGATGTGCTCAATGCTACAGCCGATGCACCCAGTGAATCTGTCAGACAGCACCATTTCCCCAAGAACAGCTGCTATTTATCTGATTTTCTCATTAGAGTTGACTCATGACTTTATTGTACTGGCTTTGGCAGAGGCACTGCAGTGCCGAGGTACGGCTCTTTAAAACAGCTGAGACTTGGTCTGCCTGATGTTCCTGGGTATGAGAGCGAGTAACACCTGTCTATGCTCTCTTTTTCTGATTTTCAACCACCCGTTAAAATTATGTTCAATAAAATTTGTATCCATACCCGTTTCCACGCTTGTTGAAACACCTCCAGATGTTCAATATTCTTTACATGCATGTAACTTTCAGCTTATTTCCATCTATTTCGAGCACAGGTGAAAGAAAAGAATTTGGGATTGATTTCAAGAGTCATCAAACATGTACACAAGAACAGTATGTAAGAACAGCCGAGACCCTTAGCAATGTTTTAATCCTTGGAGGTGAAGGACTTAGGAAATCTTGCTAATTTCACAGATGGTTTAAAATAGATTAGTGTGGAGTAGCAGCTCCCGGAGAAGGGCTGACCCACCAGGCTCCCTGTGCAGCTGCCAAAACCCTGCGCCTGATGCTCAGAAGTGCCTTCCAAAAGTCCTGCAAGGTTAAACTCAAACTTAAGCATCCCGAAATGCCATCCTTGTTGTTAGCTTTGCTGCATCTTCAATGAACTCCATCTCTCTGTTGTTCTGTGCCTAGAATAGTTAATCGGTCATTCATTTTTTGTGAACATTTAAGACCTTTTTCAAATATGGTTTTCTGGTTACCGTATGTAAAATCATTGCCCTTTGCCTTTTCACATTTTTCATTTTTCAGTTAAAATCAGAAGTCCTTGTTTAGTTCATTTACTGTCCTTGGAATTTGTGGCCTTGGGAAATATAACTTTCTTAATTTCTGTGCTTGGCTAAAACAGTACACTGGAGCACAAAAGACTTTACTTTGAAACTGATGTGTTCACTTGGCCACACAGACTATACTTACTTGTTACTTTGTGTTCTTTCTCATTAGACGTTTTGCACAATGCATCCAAGAGCCATTTTTTGTAATGGAATAAAGGAGTGAATCAGACTCTGCATGGTATTTTGAAGAGGCCAAGCCTGCTGCCAGAGCTGGGCTGTGTCCGAGTCGGCCTGACAAAACTCTGGCCTGGCTGAAAAGGCCCAGCTTGGAGTTAATGTGGAAAGACAATGGCACAGGGTGAAAAACTCGACATGGTTTTGTTGGACTTGTCATTCTTTGGGGCATAGCTGTGAGGAAAGCCTAGGAACCATCTGAATGTTATTTGTGCTTTTTTGAGCCATATTTGGGCCAGCTTTCACAAAGCCCTTGTGAGAAGGTTGAAACAATGGAGAGGCGCTTTCAGAAGAGGGACAGGCCTCGACTCCGGCCAAACCATCTTGGACCTGTTTCACTGAAATGGTTTGTCACCAAAAGGCTGACATCATGGCATTGGCTACTGGTTGATTTTAACTAAAAACTAAAAAATAAACAATCCCAATAGTGATTTTTACTAAATTATTCTTCTAAGCATCAGAAAGATTTCAGAATACAATTAAAAAAAAAAGATAACAAAAGAGGACATGACACAGATGAATCTAATGTCTCGGTCACACACACTTTAAATGCAATATGTGACCTCTGAAAAATGTCAGCATCAGATTTCAAGAAAAGCATTAAAGAAAAAACGTGTTATGGATTGTCTTATCTAGAGCGCACTGCGATGTCTCCTTGCTCAACTGAGATGATACTGAAAATACATTTCTGTCTGTATAAATCAATTGGATTTTCTGAGCACAGTTGTTACAAACACTAGGCTGCTAAATGAACTTTTGAAAATCCACATGGGACAATATTTCAGAAAATGTAATTTTGCATGCTGTTTCACATCATTGCATCTCCTCGGTGCATTTGTCTCCCAAAGCATTTGACTGCATTTCTGTGGGGAGGAATAAATGCGTAATGTTTTTTTAAAAGCATCTCTGCTCCCTCAGCTTTTTGAAGAATTTAACAAAATAAAAGGTTTCTTTCTTGGAATATGTGTTATTCTCTGAAAGCTATCACTCAGCTCTCTCATGCATATGTGAATTACACACCTTTATGAATATGTAAATGTTGCGAGAATGCCTCATTAATTAGTAATTCATGCATTTTTCACAAGCCCAATACTTTGCCAGTGTAGTCTGATGAATTATCAGCCAGAAGTTAAAAAAGGGATTCATCATCACGTTTTCAGAGGATCTGAGCTACATCTGTAATTTGTGTAATTCAATGAATATGATTTGCGCAGCTTTTTATGGCAGTATTGCTGCAGCTGTCTCACAATATGATCTATGGACTTCTACTTGGAATCTGCAAGTGCACGTATAATGTGAGCAGACATATTTCTCCATGTAGATGTTTGCTTACATTATTATATTCTGGTTTAAATATTAAAATGCAAGTGTATCAAATATTTTTCTTGGTATGTTCTAGTTGATATAATTTCTCTGTCGTTTTGGTAATTTTAAGACAGACGTGAAGAAAAATGATGACAATATCAATAGAACATCTCATGATCTCACGGGACACATCGTAAAGTCAAACTGCTTTTCAGAAGCACATTGTCCACGTGCATGGAGGTTTTTTATTTCTTCCTCTGATGAAAATGCTCCAGTTTGGGAATGTTAATACGATTAAAGGTCACAACGCCCAAAGCTGTTTTGGTCAAATTCATAAGCATTCTTATAAATTCGGAAAAATCCTTCAAGATCTTGTGTGTATGTGTGTGTTTTTCCTTAAATGAAAGACTGTGAATTTCTGTAGGGATTAATATCTACATAAACGTCAGGTTAACTTCAGAAAATGTCACCGGCAATAATTTGAATGCACACAGTTCCTTGCTCACAGTTTGAGCACACAAACTGAAAACTCAGTATTTATTGTATATCTTGTGTAAATCTTTACAGCCTAATTTGGTTGGTTGTACTCGCTCAGAGCGAACACATGATCTATGACTATCCACATGCCAGCCAAGCTCACCACATCCTGAGAGCGAACTTACTCCATTTGTGTGTGTCCATGCAGGTGTGTGCATCTTGGTTAATCTTGATATTCGCCTGAATTAAATGCACATCTGTGCACAGCAGTACTGTCTTGGGGTTTCCTGGATGCGTGGCTTTTAAATGAGCCCTCCTGTTAAATCATTACAATGTTCAGGAGAGTTGCACACCCGCCGAGAGTAAGTGCAAATCCAGTATATCAGTGTGTACTGACCAGCGCACATTGCTGGACCATGAATTTAACATGGAGCCATAGGGACAGCCTCCCTATTGGGGCAGGGATATAGCTATGTTGATGAAAAGGGGGGGGTTCTTTATGCACTCTGAGGAAAGGCTACCAGGGGACTTTCAACCAGTAAGTATGCAATTGTGGGTTAAAACAAACAAATGTGTCATCAGAATAATGTTGCCCATTTTACCATTGAAAAGTGCAACATCAAATCATTTATCTGGATTATTTTAATAAAACTATATTAGTTCTGAATAATTGTTGTGGTTGTGGGACCGGGGGTGATTTAGTGTCTTCACTCAAGGCGTCCTCTAAGGTATGCGGTGAATCAGCTTACATGGACATATTGATCACACGAAACCAGTCAGTTGCTTAGTTCCTATTTTATTTGTTAAAAATGCCGTTTTTTGCAATAAAATGCTATTTCAAACATAAACCTAAACATAAGCTTTTTTCCCTTTCTTATCAAAGAGCTGAAATAAAAAAAACAAGAAACCTTTTCTGTTATCAGTCATTATCCACTCATGCTGTAAGCCAGTCCAGAGGAGAACACTGTGATTTATCAAATAACTGGATATCGGAGACACGTGGTTACCTTCACAAATTCAGGTAAACAACGTTTCATTACATTTGAGGGTAAGGTTTAATGCAATTATGGAGGTGTAACAAAAAGATAATGCGACAAATTGTGCAACAGATTTGCTCTCCGCAAGCACTATGTAAAGCAATTACTTGAGAAATGAGTAATGAATAATGATTAATATATTACTACTTGACTGAGTAATGAGTCTAACACTGGCAGGTAGCAGAAGGATGGAGTCTTTGCACATGCCCACTGGCGTTTAAACACTGTTGCTGTTGTTGATCGTCAGTCAGCCTCTAAATGCAGCTTCTTGCATCTCAATGTGATTTCAATCGTGATTTTATGAACAAATTACCTACACTACTCAAATATGTTATGAAACATGCAGGTGACTCTCCAAGTGACTTCATGTCCAGACCATAAACTGATGCAAGATCTCTATTCCTCACACCACTACAGCTGTGCTGCTGCTGCTGCTGCTATCCTCCAGATAAAAGGGCCAATTAGTCACCAAGACAATCCAGGAGACTCTCAGAAAAACAAGACTGGAGGAACCCCACTGTTAAAATGAGAATCTGCAATTTAAGCTTTCATGACAGCACAGTTACAATTTTGGCATGAAAAAAATGAAATACGAGGGAATGACACAGGAGTCCTGTGATGCTGATGGATTAACAACTTGTGTTCAGCATCGAAAAACTCCCATTTGGTTATTGTATAATTGCATGGTGTGTGTGTGTGTGTGTGCGTGTGTGTGTGTGTGTGTGTGTGTGTGTGTGTGTGTGTGTGTGTGTGTGTGTGTGTGTGACCAGATATTAATCACATTGTGGGGACAAAAATCTGTTTACACAGTCACATTGTGGGGACTCACCTGCCTTATGGGGACAAGATGCAGGTCCCCTTAATGTAAATCATTAAATTTTAGGGTGAAGACTGAGGATAGGGTTACGGGTTAGGTAAGGTTACGTTAGGTATAGGGTTAGGAATAGGCAAATAGTGGTTAGGTTTGGGTGAAAGGGCTAGGGTTAGGGTAAGGCTCCAGGAAATGAATTTAAGTCTATGTAATGTCCCCACAAGTGATAAAAACACAACACATGTGTGTTGTGTGTGTGTTGTGTGTGTGTTTAGCATTTGTTTGTTTCCAATTTGGTTCTTGGGTCTTACATGACGTTTGTTAAAGCCACCAATAACGTCCACTGGCCGAGCTAATTTTTTAACTGAAGGAAATATAAATAAAAACATTCTTGCATTTTTAATCCTTATGCTCACTGGTATGTTTCAGAGGAGTTTCTGGACATTTTGAAGCCTAAGAGCACAGAGGGAGGGAAATACCACAGTACACATGAAACCATTCTGTTTTCTGTAGTTAGGGTTAGGAGAGACCTGCTAATAGCTCCTGTTGCTCAATGCTTTTACTTATGATTCTTTAGGATTTGCTCCCCTCTGATGGGGACATTTCTGGTCTCTGTAGATGTGGCAGTGGTGATGAAAAACCAACAGAAGATTAAATCAAAGTGTCTGAGGAATTCAATATTGTCTCCCCTGCAAATTTACCATATTACCAATTATATTACACCGAGCTTGTCAAGCATTTGGGTTCTGATAATTACTATGCAATCATATAGATGCAAGTGATATTAAATATTCATTTACTCGTTCCTAGAGGAATAATGGTGATGGAAAAATCTTGGAAGTTGTTTTCTATTTTTAATGATTTTTCAACAAAGCTAAAAAAGCTAAGCTGTGAGATGAGATTCATATTTTGTCTGGCTGTGACAAGATGCAAACATGGAAGAGGATTTTTTTCTCTGTGCGAAGGTTGGGCTCTGGCTTTCATATTAACCGAAGGAGTTAAGTGTAATTCCATATATTTAAGTAAAGCAGTTCTGCATTTCTAAACCCTAACCTTCATTCATGCTCTAGCCAAAGAGATTGACATAGTAATAAACTGATGTTAATTAGACACACTTTGAAATTCTCCATTCTGCTCGTCTCCATGCCCTAGTGAAGCTGGTGGCTTATTAAATCATTTGCTGCTCTTGGGTGATCTTCTTTTGAATGTTGGCCTGACCCTCCGGGCACAATTTATTTTCATTTCAAAAAAATTTTACCAGCAAATTTTGCATTAGTTCAAGAGAATTATAAATCATTATTACACAGGCAGACACTTCAAACATTTTGTTTAAGAGCTTTCTGCTCGATGAAGCATCAAAGGAGATGTTCACACTGATGACTGTTGCACTGGCACATGTCTATTCATTAGCACACTGAAGTTGGCATGATCACGTTTTGTACACAGTCCACAAAATCTATGGCTGCCATCTTTGAAAACTTTTGTTGTCGATAAGAGGAGGTTCTGTCTTACTTCCACAGAGCAGACGATTTTAGGCAGATGTCCTGCCTAAAATCGACTGTCACTGACAGTCATTAACTATGTTGACCTAGGTTGCAGCCTAGCGACCCAGCATGTGCAGGGCTCAATGGATTGGCTCAAATTTCTTAAATAATTCCAACTTGGTGGATGAATTTAATAAAATGTGAGTGTCCAGTATTTGATGATGTGACAGGGGAAGTCCCTTAGTCAGCACTGCAACACAAATCCAGTCAGCCATGCATGTGTTATAAGTTATCATTTCAAACACAATTAAATAAAATTTGTTGAACGAATTTGAGGGAACTGATGTGAAATAGTTGGAAAGCTCTGAGTGGTGTTTTCAAGATGATACTGGCAGATGTACTTCTAATGACAGAAAATACTGTTCTTTTGTGATAAGGTTGAGAACTATGAATCAAGCCCAGAGGAAATGTGCTGCGCTGTGAGGTGATATTGACACTGTGTCCACAGATGGTAACAGGACCACATGACACACACACACACATACACACACACACACACACACACACACACACACACACACACACACACACACACACACACACACACACACACACAATGGTGCAAAAAGTATTTTTCTCAGAAAAATAATTGGGGGAAAAAAAAAGGCAATTTAAAGATTTATATGTCCATCTCGGAGAATGTGTCTCTCAGGAAGACAACAAGACACCTTTACAGTTGTACTAGAACTGAAACAGTTCTGTATTCGTGCCAAACCTTACGGGGGTCACGGTCCAATGCGCAGCCCCACCAGCACATCCTCTGCCTAGAAACTTTCAGTTGTATGTGCTGACGTAAGCACAACAAGCAGATTGGCATGCGAGTCAGTCTCACAACAGCGAGTGACAACTTACACATACAACAGTGATGCAGATCGAGTTGTGGATAAGACGAGGACAGCGTGTCGGTGGTGCCAGTGTGTCAATATTGTGTGAGACTTAAATGTGTGCTTTGAAAAGTTTGAAATTTTCCTTATGATTATTCCTTAAGCCATTAGGCAAAATTCTACCTCAGCAACAGGATGTATCTGACACTTGCACTACTAACTGTAGTAGTACCACTGTGCAAATCTAGCTCTGAACAGTGGCTTCTTTGTACCATTACGCCCATAACATGTAAGAGGTAATAGAACATCTAATACATGGTATTATGTGAAAGCATATTCAGTAAAATGGATTCATAAATTTGAGTCAGCAAAGAAGAGAAGAAGCTTAATTACCGCACAACAAGGCCAACTGAGAATCCCCACTGTCTCTCGAAACAGCTGATTAAAGTCTCAAAAATGAATCTTGATCAAGATCTTTAATATTCTCCTCTAATTAGATGGCATATTCAACATGCATTAAACCAGTGTAACTGTGAGATGCAAGAGGAGTTGTGAATAATGCCATTGTTAGTGTTTCACCAATGCCTGTGGCATGACCAATGGAACAGAAAGTGGTCTTACTGTAGTATCAATTATAGTGGCATGATTAGTGTGGCTTTGTCTCCCAGTCCCACAGAGCTACAGAATACAGCCAGCTAGCTCAATTAACCTCCACCCAGAGGTGGCAAAACCTTTTGATTTACCCTGCCTTTTAAATATCTACTGTGATTCTAATATGTCTCATTATGTACCACTGCCTCAGTACTGGCCAGAAAATCCTTAACACTGACAAAGATCACAGGCACGTCCAGAATACTTAGCATGACCAATTCAAATGCATGTGCGCTGGCACACAATTCATTTCAACATTTTCAACATGTGATTATTACTCTTGGAATAAAGACCAAACGATCCTGGCACTTGGATTGAGTTAATTAGCAACACAGAGAAACATCAGTTTAAAAGCAATTTTAACTGTATTATAAATTGTACATGTGAATATTAGCGGTTAATACGCAAAAACTGACATCAGAAAGAGGTTGACAAGAAAAAAAAAAAAATCAGGATTGTGAATTCTTGTTATTAATGGTTTACAGCGAGAGATAGTGTAAAGTTATGCACTACAAAATAAGATGAATGAGCAGAAAGAGGAAGAAGGGGAGAAGAAGAAGAAGGGAAGACAGGCGGTGCCAATCTAATGGGGTCTGCACAATATCTTAGTAATGAAGATCAGAGTAGTTTCACATTTATTTAGCCTGCTGGCATTCTTAAATGTAATGTACATTACACATAAAAGAGAAAGAGGGAATTGAGATCATATTGAAAAGTATTAATTTATCAGTTTATTGGTTTTGCAGTTAAGTACAGAGTATTTGATTTGAGGATCTGGCAGCTATCTCCACTGTGGTTTTGTGCTTCAAAGATGTAAAAGCCCTGGTCTGAAAAAATCATCTGACTCACTTCTTTAAAAGTTACTCTGCTCTGGAAATAAAAAGACTTGAATGAAATATTGCTGTCCATTTATGTTGTTAATTCAGGGGATAAATGGTGTTGCAGCCCTGAATATCTAAGTTGTCAAAAATTTGGCACCTTGTTGAGACACATGTTCGCTTCTGGAATCACTGCAGTGAAATCAAACTTTGCCGTCTGTTTCATATTAAGACTCTGGTTTTAAAAGCTTTCAACTAGTCCGCTAAATTGTAATGCAATTTTTCCAGAGCCCATGTTCTCAATGTGACTCCTACACTTAAGGATGCAGTGGTGTGGTTTGAAATATGACGTTGGCTCCCTGGAACAGTTGTCATCTGGTTTCTTCTCGCTCTCCCATCTAAGGCCTCACATATGGGTAGGTATGATTATATGAGTGAACACTCAGAAAGTGAGATGTGGAAGGGAAATGGAAGTTGTTAACTGCAGAATTCACCTCGGCAGAAACAAAGACTCAATTTGGACTTCGGTTTCGCTGTCATTGGGTCGTGGTTATATTTACATATATTTTCAGGGACTAACTGCTTTATGATTCACAAAAAATAATAAAAATCACAATTCTTCTAAAGACCTTTCAAAAGGACATTAAAATCCAGACGCGCATGCCATTAGGACAGCGAGACCCATTCCCACAACCAGTGACACTTTGATTAAAGAAACTCTCAGACAAATCATTAAATTCAATTTAAAGTACATGCTGGAAACTGCATGCTGTAACACATCTCTCAGAACCACAAAGCGTATGTTGTGTCCCTGACTCAGGGGGTATCAGGGTGGAGGGCTAGAACTGTATAAACCCTGCAGTTAGAAAAGAAGAGGCATAAACCAGGAGCTTGTGTTCCAGTCAGCCACAAGTCTTACTCTGACAAAGCATACCGAGGACAGACATACAGTGATGTTAATGTTGGGAAGGCAAGGGATGACGATGGGTGGTAGCAAAGATCACAAATCAGATTTTTTTGAAGATGACTGTCTCCTGAAATAACTGAAACTCAATGTCAAATTCATCAGATGACACTAGCTATTCAGACTGAGTTGTGGACAATGTTTGATGTGCTGCACATTGTTTACCCCATGCAAAGCTAATTTCAGCTGCAGGATTTGTGGCTTTCCTCCTCTACAAGGAACCATATCGGGGTTATTAAAAGGGTACATAAAACATTAAAAAAACATTAATAAATTAATGCATGTGTCTCATTTTTGATGAATCCAGCTTTCTACACTGGCTGCGTAATGACTCACATTTCACTCATGGTATATGTTATTTTGGTACAGCATTTTCTGCTGACCCCATCTTGGTTTAAATAGAGGTCTTTTAGTTTCAGCCTCAATGTTTGATATTTCTCTATGCTTTGGTGCTAAATTCAAATTACGCCCAATTTATGCTCAAGTAGATGGTGATAATCAAAGAGGAAACCCTGGCCTGTGTGTGTGTGGGTTTTGATTTTCATTCATATACCCACTCATTTAAACTGGTGGCTTTGAGCCTTTCTCTCCACATCCTCCATTCATAAATCAGCTAAGATAAAACACAAGTGAAACCATAGCACAGCTGACGTATTAAAGCACATAATGTTTATGCACATCAATCAGTAAGTACACAAATGTCGCAAAGCTATTGCTAACAAACAAGCTACTCATGCTGAAAAGTCCAGTTGCCCACTTGCTAAATGGTGAAACGAGTTGAATGAAGAACAACAGCAAGCTCTGTGCAATATTTTCATAAGAATAAACATTCACTGTTTTACTGAAGCGGCTAGGTGTTAATTCACCATGAGAGAATGGATGCGCTTACAGCAAGCAGAACACTTGGCAGTGTCCTCTGAGTATGTCTTGGTCCAAACAGTAAATATAAACAATCCAGATTGTCACTCCAATGTCAACAAGGTGGTTAAAATGCCTCTTACACTACACACATGCACATTCAAAAGTCAAAAACAACCATGGAAACATTTGAGCCAAGGTCAGTTAATGGCCTGTGGATGGAGACCACTAACCGCAAACTCAATCAGGGACTGGGAGGTGTGTCTTCACCATCTACTATGCAGGAAGCGTTAAGTGGAGGATACCGATGAGGACAGCGAGGAAGACCAAAGAGACATCCCTTTATTAGGGTATTGGGTATTAGGTATTGCTTTATTAGTCACATACACAGAGTTACAGAGGGGGGAAACTGCACACACCATGCATTTTTGTGAAATTCGTTTCTCCACATTTAACCCATCCTGTCACGTCCTTCCTCCATGGCAGACCAGGAATGGTGGGCTGCCAGCTGACAGCAGCGCCCAGGGACCCAGTTCTCGTTTGTCACCATTGGTCAGGTGGTGATCTTCTTGCATGTTTTTAATGGGGGATACCCCAGGTGAACACGGGGAGAACATGCAAACTCCACACAGAAAGGCCCCTTTTTCCTCAAGCAGCAGGCACCGAAGGCATGGTGGAGGACAGACCACCAGCACCCACAGCGGGATTCGAACCGGGACCTTCTAGCTGTGAGGCGACAGTGTTACCAGTTGTTCCACCGTGCTACCTCGTCCTGGTACTTATCTGAATTACTGTCTAAAGAAGTTATGTAGACCTCTGAAAATATACTAGACGTACAAGCTGGTTGCAGGGTAGCATCAGTAAGGCTGATGAGTGGATTAAAGATCGAACAGACAGAAACTCCATTATTTCATACATTGTCACTTTGCTTTGAGACGCTATGAGCAAAGGCATCTGCTGGCCTGTGAGGCAATTAGCAGGGATTTGGTTTATAGAGATCACATGGCAGGCCATTGAGCCTTGAAGAACCAGATCATCTGTGTTTCCTATGATTTGAGTCAGAGCTTATTCTTTCCTGTTGACAAATGCACAACCCCAAGCAGCATGTGCACCAGGCCCAGGATGAGCAACAGTGCTGGCCAATTAAACAACAATATACACACTGTTTTCACACATCTGGGGTTGCATTTCCTAACAGGAGGAATGGAGGCTCTGAAAACGATCCAAATTTTGGGCTAGAAACCACACAAAGTTTCACTTACAATCAATGCAACAGCCGTGATGGCTGAAATGAGCTACAGCGCTGCAGAGATTTATTAGTGTACTGACAGACAGAAAGAAAAGAATGAGACAGATATAGGATTTAGGTCTAGACCTGGAAACAAGTGCAAATGGAATCCTTCATGCAAAAGCTGTTCCTTGCAGGAGTTTGTTCAAAAGTTCCCTCAAGCATTTTTAAAGTTGAGCGAATGACATCATGTAAAGCAGAAGCTGCCTGCTCGGTCCCTCATTCTCACTCCTCCCTGTCTAAAGTGCCAGTCTTCATTAATGTGACCAAAATGTCATCAACTTGTTTAATGCTCCTAAATATCACTGTATCGTTTACACTCCCTGCCACACACACTGGAAATGAGTCCCAGCTGGGCAGCTTAGACACCAAAGGAGGTGACGAGAGAGACTTGGAGGTGGGGTGGGCATAGTTGGGCGGGTTGTGGGGGCAAAGGGTGGAGTGACAGGCTATTTAGACGTGCTACTTCACTTTGCATTAGAGTGTACAATATCAGACACTGGAGCCAAAGTGAGGCCAGATTTCAGGCAATGCTGGTCAGGCCTGGAGCAATGGATCACTTACCTTAAGAAATCAAAGTCAGTGGCAAAAGATCTGATCTGGAGTGAGGCCCAGTAGTACAGAGAGAAAAGTGTGAAACCTGGAGGAAGAGAGACACTCATTGAGGAAATCCATTACCACTGGAGAAGCCAACAAGCATGAAAGGAGCTGTCTTGTTAAATTGGCTGCTTGATAAAGCAGGTCTTTGGCTGGGGAGCCACTCAGAGTCACCACTAGTGACACCAGACAGAGGAAAGAGAGAGACCCTCATTGATTCGGCAAAATGTTGAGTCACTTCAGTCCTCCTTCTGTGCTTCGCTAAAAGAAAAAGTGCACTCCACAGGGCTCTTTGGTAATTGTCAACTTTACAGTAAAACGTGAACACAGTGGCATAATACCTTTTTTTTTTGCAGCCATTGCAGGCTTTCAACAGAAAAAAAGGTCATCAGTATCTTAGCAGCATTTGAAATTCTTGGCTCACTCATTATTTTTCTCTATCTGATGCATTACAGGGTCACAATGAGATGCAGCAAGTCCCAGACGGCAACAAGACAACCTGCTACAGGTCACCTGATAGACCTTATAGTTCACACAAACAGACAACAAACTCACATGTAATCTGCTTTAAAGCCTTCGGCTCACCTGTCATGCATCCTGGTGTACACACAGATCACTTAACTGTATATGTTAAACTGCTTTTGTGGTGAACTGCTGGCCTAATGAGCTAATGATTAAAACCACCAAGACATTCCCTGATGCTACTGGCCATTAATGCAGTCTACTTAACTTCAAAAATGCAGACTGTGATCAGGGAATCTAAGTCCAGGCAGCCATTGATTTCAGAAGAGTATGAAAATCAAATGGCGGACACAGAGCATCATCATCTGCTCATACACTGGATGGCCATACAACAGTGAAACAACTGAAAGTGAAATAAATTGAAACTTAGGAAAAACATTTCAGAAACCTAAAATACCCCTGACGACTTGTGCAGTAAGAATGACTGAACGAGCCAAGAGATCTGCTGAGCTACTTGTCATTATCTACTGTAACTTTGAATTGACCTTCACTGCGTCTCCTGTGTATGTTTTGATTTTGAGAGATTGGTTTTGGCAACCCCTCCAGTGGACCAAGGTTAGAGGCATCAGGTACATTCAACCTGCAGTCTATGACCACTGACCCTTTAATCGTCTTGGCTCACTTAAGCTGCTGGTGGATCCCCCAGTAGATTTGTTTTTAATGCGCTGTGATTTTTTTCTTCCTCCAAAGCCCCCCTTTTTATCTTCTTCCTGCTGTGTGGCTGAAACCCCAGTGAAGCCACGGCAAGCCTCAAATCCCCCACATCAGGACGAGCAGGAAAGTACAGCTCAATCACATCCAGAAAACATAACTCCACTGAATTGATAAACTATTGATTGTCTGCACTGTTAAAACTGTTAAGAAACAGGTTTGTACAACACTTCACATCTCCTTATCTTCTTTTTCCTAAGTGTTGAAAGATACATATGCATGATCTGTATTTGAATAAGTAAGGACAGACTTAAGATGCATACTTGGCAGCTATATAGTGAAATGAGAAGCTTCTGACTGGCACTAAGAACCAGAAAGCACTTCAAAGTATCTTCAAATGAAGCATAAGTACACATATATAGATTTCCAAATAGGTTACTTTAAGGCTGAAGTGTACTATTCCTGCATATATAGGTTCTGAAGATAACAACGTCTTGGTTTTGGACAGTATGTGGATCATCTCAAAAGAAAATGTTTCATCATAATTAACTTATGAGCTGCAGCACCAGTGCTCTTAAAAAAAACAAACAAACAAGTTTGCAATTCAAGCCCCCCCCCAAAAAAAAGTAAGATTGGTCATCAAGCCCCATGCAACCTCTCAGAATGTCATACTGACTGACCTCAAATCTTAACTTCTTTACTAGAAATTGAGAGTTGGAAGAAGATCACACACTGAGAACATTTTGAATCTACAACCAACCAGCATTTTATTGCAAGACCGTCACTCTTCACAGAGAGCACATTCGGAAATAATTATGTTTGAAATGAAACATATTCTAAATAAATCTAATTAGGTTTAACATGTTCATCCCCCCAAAAAAGTGTTTTTACCTATTATTAGTGCTGACAATATAATTAGAGAATTACATTAATAGGGGATGTGCTGTCTTTAAGGTTGCTTATTTTCCAACACAGAGGATTTTTAATGTCTGCTGGCCGGCCAATTTAAACATCCAGCTACAACGCTTCACGATGAGCATTTTATAATTTCCACAGAGCAGCCAAAACTATTCTTCCAGTTTATAGCGAATGTTACTGAGACATACTACAGGATCACTGGAACCAAAATTCTGTCACACTTGCCCGTACTCGGAATAAATGCCTAAACGCTCTCATTTTCCAGCATTTTTCCCCCCATTTTTATTGGTTCACCAATCAAATTCTATTTTTGATCAACTTACTCGAGAGCTGGCGTGTACTGTAGCATGCTGTTCTTGTAAATCCCTGCACAGAGAGAAGTGTGTCATTCCCTTGAGTGCTCTGATTTGTGCTAAGGAACACTGACTTCATTTCTTTTAATTATGCCCTCTGAAAAAAACTGCATGCACATTGCAGAGCACCACACCTGCATTTGAGAGGGGAGCTGAGATTTTGAGGGAAAGGCAGGACAAAAAGAGGTATTGTTGTTGGGTGTAGGTCAGTGCTGCTAGGCTGCTGCTCCCTAGAACATTCCATGGTGTCACATAATACTGTCAGTTTCCTGTTGGAAGTGCCAGCCCAGAAAGATTGAGTGTGCCTGCAAAGTCGGAGACGTGTGTGTGTGTGTGTGTGTGTGTGTGTGTGTCCGTCTGTACAGTATATGTCAGTATGTACATGTGTACCCGGCATCTCTGTATCACACAACAGAATATTTCCTATTTTGAAGACCTGAACTTCCTCTCATCTGCTGGTGCTGTAAATATACTGCTATAGAAACAAAGGGAAAATTAGTATTTTCCTTAGCCCAGACCAAAAATGTGCGTTTATGTGTCAGAACACTTGGAACAAAGTATGATACATCTCCTGTGGAGGGAAGTGGGTCCGCACTTAAAATTTTTTATAGGGTGCTCTATAGTATGCATGAACACAGTCATGTAAAACACAGCCAAAGAAATAACTCACCTGCCCTCTACTTGGAATTGTAAAAAGAATTGCTCCCTCCGGATGCCACCAATAGAAAGGCCTTGGACGTAGCCTACTATTTGTTTTGCATTATTCTCAGTCGATACAGGACTGTATTCTGAATTGAGAGCGGTGCCCATATAAAAAGACATTTTTTGTAATCACTGGTAAGGTCATGAAACAAAATTAACATTTTCGTTACTGAATAACGCAAATATGTACAAATTATTCTGGTCTGCAGAGGAAGGAGCACAAAGAAGTATTTGATACATCGCTGTTATTGTCACAGATATATTTCATGTTTGGATTTTTGTCAGTGCTATTCAAATTTGACCCTTCGCTCTTGCACCTTCCTCCTTTTGTTTTAGCTTTCTGTGCCTATGATGGAGGTGTGCCATGGCCCCAAAAACCACTCAAAAAAGTACTGACGTGTCAAACCTTAATTTCAGAGGTTGTTGGGTTAAGTTATATTAATTTTCCACTCAAAGCAACTTATTATGCTACTCAGTGCTACTTCTGCTTCTCCGTTATTGCTCACACTGAAAGGTATTTCATTATTCTAATATACACTGAGTTTCAGAGCAACATTTGCTTTTGTTGCAACATTAAAAAGAACTATAAACAATCACAAAATCCAAATAAAAATCTACATATTTCTCTCTGCAAGGCAACCTGTTTATCACAATAAACAATAAAGCGATTAGAGAACTCGAAGATCTACATCTGCTTTTTAACCCTTAGCTGGGGTTCTTCTACAACCTCATTATTTCCTGCACATGCACACACAGACACACACACACACAATCTGCAATGTAGTCAGTGGGGAGAAAACACCCTTAAACATTATGCTAGTGAAAATGTGTAAATTAGACTTGGCTCTGTGCAGCTCTGGAGCTCAGTACGCAGGCTGAGGAGACATTAACGAGGAAGGGGAGACTCAGTGATTTAGAAGAGAAGCAGCCCCACGCCACAGCAGGAAAATAAACTTAAATAATAGATCTCAAGGATGTAATTAAGAGAATTGTGATTCAACAATGAGGTAACTATCAAGTCGTTTGGGCGGCCAAAAGTCACATTTAGATGTATGATGACATCATTTATGTTAAACTGAGTTTTCCCTCTTTGGCTCAAGTCTTATGGCTCTGAAGAAACCTGCTATCAACTGAGACAGCCAGTGTGAGTCTGTGCACGTCTACCTGGCAGAGAGGGTGCAAAGTTATTTTATTGTTGTGTGGATGGAGGGAAGTGAGGGAAAAATATTTGAAGGTTAACATAAAACAGTCACATAAATTAAAGGACAAATGGTCACAACTCAAATTAAGGACTTTGGCCTGTGTAATTCAAGGAATTTTATAGACAGATTTTTTTCAAAGTATTTACTTTGATGATAAATCTTCAGGGTAAAAAAAACCAGATGCAATGTATAAACATTTTATTTACTTGATTACAAGTAATTTAGACTGATAATGAATTTCAAATGTATTGTGTTACTTGTAAGCAAAATCAGCTGAGAGGTAAACTAGCACCACAATACTAATAAAGCGTCTCACAGGAGTGATATTTCCTCATGCTAACCTGCTCTGAGTGACGGTTCAGCTAATATGTGAGGCACTTCACCGGGGTCCATGTCTGATGTGCATCTGTTCGTAAGTCACAAAAGAGCAGACCACTCGCTTACACCTCACTGTGTTGCTTGATTAACTGCAAATCATAACACTGTCCCTGAGCGTGCCACGGGTAAATAAGGGGAGCGACAAGCAACAAACATTTATTTTCTTGTGCGTCTGCTTCAGAATTTAATTAGCCTTTTTTTTTTTTTTAACCTGTGAACCCAAAGCCTCACCCCTGCTGTAAGACGCAGAATTCATTAAGCTCTTTTCTGCCCTCAGATTTTCACACCACGGCTTTGAACATCTGCACCCTGTCATGTATCATCCCATTCATTTCTACTTAATTTGATCCTAATAAGCGCCTACATGAGGAGCCAGATGTTGCTGCTTCGACTGTGGCACTGAAAGTTTTGTTTGAGGGGAGTTGTGCTCTGTGCCTGGTGGGCAGGGAGGTGCATCCAGTGCAGGCATAGACTGTTTGAAATCACTCATTAATATGTAGAATAGTTTTGTGATTTCTTATTTTCTAGATATTAGTTTTTACTTGTCAGTGCACACAGAAATCCATCAACATTTGACAAGGTCCCTCAGGGTAAGCCTGAGAACTTGGTTTTCATTTTCATTAATTCCAAAAGACCTGTTTACGAGAAAATCATCAAACGCATGCTTGTATCAGCCAAGTACGACCCTGTTTAAAAGACACAACTTCAGTGTTTCCTCTTGGAGCAGAAGTTTGAAATAATGGAAAATAATTTCTCTCTCAAAAGGATCAGTGGCATCTTGGGAGAATCAATGTGTGTCAGATGATGTTCAGTGGGCAGGATGCTGGGAGTCAGTCTGATTATGTTCTGTGGATAGAGAACCCCTGTAAACTTGACTGCTAATCAGCACCATATGCCAGCCCCTGGCCCTCATTCTCATCTTGTCATTTCAAGTGGCTCCTAGACATGGCTCCTGACATGCCCTGGATTCAGCCACAGCAACTAGCAGCCTGGCATGTGCTAATGAGAGAAGTGGTGGATGCCGAAGAGTCTCATGTACCCCAGAGATGCACAGGAGGACGGGCAGAAAAGCCAAAGGCTGAGTCATATGACCCTTTTGAGTGGGCCTTTTTACCTGAAGAGGGGGCGGTGGTGGTGCTGCCTGCTCACCCATGGGACAGTGAGAGTGTGTGTTTTTGCGTGTAACACTGCACATGGTTCTTGGCAGAACATACTTGACTTCCTTGAACTGTGTAAAAGCTGACAGTCTTCATGCTTTTGCATCTTTCTTTTGGGTGAAGTAGCCTGTGTTCTTCATGTTTCTTTTTGCAGGTTTGCTGCAACAAATTATTGACGGTTTTTAGCAAAGGGTGGCCTTTGGAATCTCAATCACGCTCAGTCACTTATTCTGCAGTAACCTGATTCCAACGCTGGCGGTAAACAGGAAAGAGTCAACCTGGAACTGACACAGCAGTGGAGCCTTTCCATCAGCTGAGCATCAAGTCAGCTCAATCTAAATAACTCCCTTGATTATAATTTCGGTACCATTTGGGGTCACGGAGGGTCAAATGTGTCGTCTTGCAGCAGATCATCATTACACGGGAGGAAAACTGAACTGGAATGCTTGAGAAGGGTCTGGAGTTGAGGAGAGTCGCTCACCCCTCTGTCTAAGTCGGCATCTGCTCCTATTTAACCCCAAGGACACAGCAGCACTATGGGTAATCAGAGTGACCACTGTGCTTTATCTCCTCCCTTTGCAGTGAAGGAGAATGCATCGCAGTTTTAAACCTGTTTTCAGCTAAACATTGTCGCTACATAATGTGAACTGTACTCCAACACTGCAACAAACTACAGTAGTGTGATCTGAGAAGCTGTGACTGATAGCTCTGATAGAGTCTTATGTCTACTCGCAAAGCTGTTTGTACTGAGTCCCAGACCGGGGCTGCCACTGCTCCTCTCATGCGCTGTTGTCATTCAAAGTGACTGCAGCTTAGTGTATCTGTCAGCTGACTGGTTTCTCATTGTTTTACACGTTCGCAGACTATGCCTGTGAGAGAGTGAGTGCAGACCCCTCAGGCAAACATCATGTCAGCCAGCTTTGTTGTACAGGATGCTGGGGCTCCCTCAGCTGCTGCTTGGCTCCTTTGCTAACTGGGGAAGTCAAGGAGATTAAATGAAACATCCTGAATCTCATACTTCCTAATGCTTTGTGACATCCACACTCTGCGGAGACTGTAGGCGTGCCGACACAAAGGAACAGCGACAAAACAAATAGTGCCTCTTTGAAAAGGGTTCCACGCCACAAGACATGTGTACATCATTTACACTGATGCAGTCTGACAGGAGGGGGAATTTTCACAATGCTACCTTCAATAAATTATGGAGAATGTTTTGAGTGGCACTTTTGAGATTTAACCTAGCAAAGGCTCTGCGTTTTGAAATGAACTTGCCCGTGCTCAACAAAATGTGTTCTCGGAAGAGGATTATGCAGAATGTTTTGAAATGTACAAAAAATTTAAACACAAATACTGCATTCATATGATACATGGTCTTTTTTTCCCCATAGCATGCAATAGTATATTAATGAAGCACTTGATACTGTTGTATGAATTATTGAGGACAAGACAGTAGTCCCAAGTCAGTCCATCCAGTCAACCCAGGATCCCTGACATTTGGGAGCAGGCCCCAAGAGAAAAGGTTTCCCCAGCTTTGTTGGAGGCTGTGGTTGTAGATTTTAGTTCGCATGTCATTATGAATTAGAGGAATGCTAAGAATTGAGGTGTTCAAGGAAAAGCTGAGTTAGTTATTTCCCCAGCGCTGCACACCGCCACGTGCGCCAACACAAACAAAATCATCAACAAACTTTACCCTAAAAACAACATCTATGACAAACTAACTGCTGATAAAATTCTGATGGAGACGTGCGTAGGAGGTTTGGAATACTGCGGCGGACACAGAGAGAAAGAAAAGGAGAGATGACAGTCAGATGTGGAAAATATAAATGTCTGAAACGGTCATTATTATTTCATACAAATGCCTTTTCTTTGCTTGAAAAATTTAAGCTGCAATGGCAGCACCAACGCTGCACATGTCAAAAGAAAGCCCAGGGACCGCAGATGATTTAAGTGGGAGAGGAGAGCATATGCAAAAACCACATGTGTAACAGCCATCAGTAAACAGTGAATATGTGGTAAACTTGGCAGAACACTGACATTTTTTAGAGCACAGCCAGTGTGTTAAATAAAGAGAGGGCCCAGCTTGCTCCTTTCTTATGTCAGGTTGAGGACGGGCCAAAGTGTGTGCACTGCTCTGGATATTATGAAGCATAACAAGATGTCACAGCAACTTCGCAGTGCTGGTTTGGGCCCTTTACAGGCTCATTTATGACTTACTTCATTTACATGTGAGTGTATATAAATGCTCAACTGGTGAACACCACATGAAAAAAAAAAAAAGATAGCTTCACAAAATAAATGAAACCTTGAAATAACACACTAACCATGATGAAGCAAGGCAAAGAAAAAAAAATCACAGAAATCAAGAAAACATTGATTTCCTCATTAATGCATACAGTCTCTGTGGTAAAGCGTCTCACAGGAGTGAGAATTTTTAATTTCATTTACAGAGCAGGCAACTGTTAATTGTCCTCTTTACTGATCTTTTCATTTCATATTTCCTTGCCAACGTCAGCCGTACCCCCGTAGACCGGACCAAACAATCAATTTATCACCAGCCCTGAGTGTGAGCCATTAAAAAAGTTTGTAAATGCAGAGCCTCTAGTTAACATATTGATCAGATCCCAGTTTCCATATTGATCATAAGCAGCTGAACTACAAATGGCAGTTTAATTCAAAGCACACACTTTACATTATACATTATGCTAATGACAAAATGATGTTTTTCCAAACAAGGAATTTCAACAAGCCTTCAAATTTCAGGCTTGAGTTTTGAAACCACTGCCAATTAGACATGCTTATTGGCGGACTGACGGTGTAACATCATTCGACCAACAACCAATAAACAAATTTGCATATATTGCTGTATTCTTTAGTCATTAGTTCACAGGCATTCTGTACATAGAAATAAACAAGAAACCTTCTTCTTGCCTGTGTAGGATTCTAACAGTGGTGGTGCCTTTGATCTGTGGTCCTTGATCTATTGGGCTCATGGTGTCATATCCCCCTGTGATGTGGTGGATTAATTAGGTGGAACGGGTATTTATCCCTTAAAATCATAATACTAATTTATCCAATGCAATGTGGTGGCTCTGTGGGAGGCAGCAGTGGGTCCAACTTCTGTTAAAAACGCTTAGCCTTCACATCATCTGATGTGCTCCGGCACTGAATGGATCACAAGTCAGTGGAGACATTCAGCACGCAGAAATGCCAATTATTAACGAGAAACAATTATATCAAAATCAACAATGTTTTGCTGCTTTTTGCTGAGCATGTGCTGCACAAATGTGTATTTGCACTGATAGAAAGCCAGAAATGCAACAGAATTGCCTTTCATTTCCTCTCTTCTTTTTAAAGTGTGCTTTAAAAGTGTGAATATAGAGGTGAGAGAGTGAGAGTCGTAGCTAACTGTCATTAGTAAACAAGTCATGAAATGTAAAATAATACACATGTAATGAAATTGCTGCAGCAAAAGGGCAGCAAGTAAACAGATACCAAGCGAACAAGAAAGACAGAGAAAGAGAGAGTCTGCAAACAAGACCTGCCAAACCTTACAATAAAATCTTTCCTTGGTTCTTTGTGTCCAAACCAAAGATAGTGTACATTGTCCATCCCTGTGTACAATTCTGCAGTGTAGGGCCCCTGGTTCCCCAGGCTGAATGCAGCCCGTTCTTGTGCTCTGGTCTGTGAATGCTATCTCAGAGCAGCAGTGCCCAGAATGCTGCCTATTCCCACACCCTGCAAACGCCACCAGGGGATAAGGAAAACACAATTGATAGAAAGTGTATTCTTTTCCATAGGTTCCCACCAGCATGTTGCTAACTGTTTCCGGTACCTTATCAAAGAACAAATGCCTTTGAAAATGGGAAACAAAGCACCAGGCCGCATTGTTGCCTGCTTTTTGACAGGAATAATCTGACTTTTCCATCACCCACCGAAGTAACCTCCACCAAACATTCTTGCTGACGGGGCCATCGAGGGAGGCAGCCACGTGCCATCTGCTGTTGTCTGTCACACACACCCCAGGCCAGGCATGAGGCAATACACCTGTGATTACCTCTACATAAACTCAACTAAAATTTGTGTTATCACTTTTTGCAAAGCTTTTCAATGGCCATAATATATGCATGCTATTTAACAATCACAAATATGCACTGTGGGGAATTGCAGCAGTTCTTCTAGAATCCCCTTAAACATGCTTTATCTAATGACCTTGTGATAGTTAATACTATTCAGAATCTCCTATCCATCTTTTTTTACACCAACAGTGCACACTACTTTTTCCCTGCTTAGCCCCACAGTAGAGTACCATCTACTGGTCATCTGTGGTACTGAACACACAACCAGCAGCCTCATCTCTCACTTCCATACAGTCAGATCTCATCTGCTCCTCAAGCTCTTCAGATCATAGCCTCTTACAGCAAACATATGGAGACAAACAACATCTGTGAACTTCTCCCATCATCCTCTGCAGAAAGGCTTTTGAAATTTGAAACTTTGACCTAAACACAGCACAAATTATGGGTATCTGGATAAATCAAAGGTAGCTGAACTTAAAACAAAACATTAATTTGCGACAAAACACAATTTTTTCTTAGTCTCTTGCATCACAAGAAAGCATTTAGGTACACATGCCCTTCAGTGAAGTTACAATGCAAAGCACAAATTGTGTCCTCTTAGGTGAGAAAGGAAAACTGCATTCTAAGTTAAATGAGTTATTTATAATTGTGTTATTGTGGAGTAAAACAATAAAGCTCACTATGATTATTCTCTTGTACAAGAGGGTGTCAAGGCCAAAAGATGAGGAAAAACATCCAATAAGATTTTTACTAAAGAAATATAAAAAGAAATAAAAAACATTTTGCCCGCAGGGATACTGCAGTACAGTCAGAAAAACATCACAATTAATATCATACTGTGCAATCATATATGTGTAATTTAAACGCTATCCCTGAAATAGTATTAAATGTTTATTATTAACAACATTGTCCTTGCTGTAATTACTGTCATGAAGAGGTGCAATGTAAAGCAGTAAAGCCCATTTTAATTTTCACCTATTTTGCTGAAAATGTAACACATACTAACACTTGTGTTGTCTGTCTGTTGGATTGAGGAGGTGACAACCTGTTTCTGAAGCCGGGAGGGAGATGTCATCAGCACTAAAAGATGAATAGATCAGTAGAAGTGTCACTATCCTTTCTGGCTTATGATACACAGACCAATGATAATTACTCACTAGATGACAGGCACTGTGAGAAAAAAAAAAGAAAAAAAAAAAGAAAAGCAAAAAAAACCTTGTCTGGTGATTTCTGAAACTAAATGGGTTGCAAATCAGATGAGAAATGAAGCATTACTACCTTGAATCAATTATGTTATCACTCATATTTCACCCCCTTTCTTTTAAAAAACATGCTACACAAATTTGCTAATTTCTAAAAATTAATGAAGCAAACTAAAAACAAAATCTGCGCTTGAAAACCGATGAAGAACGTCTTTAATTTCCACATCTCACACCCTTAAACTGATATAAAAGGCTTCACAACATGCGAGATTTTAGTGGATCCTGTGAAACAGACTGGCTTTGGTGAGTGAGCTGGCTATACAAGGGGAGAAAGAATGAACCAAGAAGAGGAATGTTTTGCAAAGACAAAAGACAAAACAAATTACACAAAATAAAATGATCTGCAGAATCAGGAACCTCTCTACAACACGAACTGCTGGATTTCAGAATGTCCAAATCTTTACACCTTTACACAGTTATTAAATTCCACCACAGACCAGAAAACATCCATCAATTATGCCTTCAGAGGAGTAAAATCTCACTGGGCCAAGGTCACAGAAATGTCTTTCTTTTTGTGCACTATTTATGAATTCTGTTCAGATTAGTTGATTTGCTAAAGAAGAGCCATGAAAATCACACTGACAGTGCCATTGTGCCACTGTACTGTTGTCGGTATCCACTGAGCGTTGGTGCGGGCTGCTCTGCATCCTCACTGCCCAAAGGCTGTTTTCCTAATCATATTAATGAGGGAGCGATGCTCCAACCTGCACTGCAGAACCGCCGCCTATGCTCAAGGAGCAGTCCTATTTACACTGTACCTATACTAATCTGACAGCCTTGATCAAGGAACAGAAAATAAAACCCCTAAGGCCTCTATTGATCAACCTTGAGTCTCACTCTAACACCGTTGTGAGGGGCTGGTTAGCTATTACAAATGTTAGTGTGTTCAATGAATTATTTCATCAGAAAAAGCACGCTGCATTAAGTATTTATTTTGAAGTAAACTATTTCAAAGGGGTGTCCATGCTATATCATCCCTGTAGAGCTCAAGGTCCAACAGTGCAGCCTATTCTTTGTGTGTATGTACAGTTTGGGTCTGAGAGAGTGGAATCACAGTTAAGGAGGACGTCAATAGCAGGAAGCGTCCGCCAATCATTTAGGCTCTGAGGTGGGCTCCTCAATAGAGCAGTCTCGATCCTCTGACTGCACGATCATACAATTGAAATCTCTCAGCCTTTCATTATTCATGTCATTCAAAAAAACAGTGAGCATCCTGTGTTTCAGTGAAAACTGTCTGTAGGCTCAGGGACTGAAACAGCACCGGTCTCAACCTAAGAGGCAAGAAAACTAATTTATGACCTCCTGATTCATTAATGTGAACCTGCAAATGGTCGAAGAACAAAGTTGAAAACAACATTATGAAAAAGATAAAGGAGCAAAACACAACAAAGTGCGGAGTGCATTTGTTGTAAATAACCAGTAATATAATTACCCGTGGAGACCTGCCTTCTCACTGATTTCCTAAATGTTTACTAATGGACTCTCTCTCTTACCCATTCTATTACAGAGAATTGTTGAGTGTTGCCCTGGAGGCTTATATCTCTCCCTGGCCCATGGGCCTGGTTAATGGATGACCCACTTGTTAGCTAATTGCCGTGGTGTCCCTGAACACAAAGGAAATGTTAAATTATGTTATGTGGCTGTTAGATAATGAGCTGCAGCAGGCATAGCACTTTCCTTCATGCTCCAACTACAGTTTATACACACTGTGGTACCGTTGGTAACACCTTAAAAAGAGCAGAGATGATGATTCTTCCACCCAGGAGAGCGTTTAAAAAGATTGCCTTTCTTTGTCTAGGACCTTTTTTGTCCTTGTGTATCTATTACTTTAATCAATACTGGATCATTTTTCTCAGTTATTACCATGGTAGCATTTCAAACAGAGAAAAAGTCATTCATAAATAAATTGAAAAGACGTTTCTCATCCGCACAGACTCAGGCCACATGTCGTGCTGCGAGTCATCAAAACATGGAAGCTGACTTCGCAAACAGCCAGTTATTAGATCCGCGCTCCGACAGCGCACACATGTAAATGGTGACCCCATAAAGAGGGAGGGTCACACAAATCTTAAACAAGGACCTATCACCCTGTCTCCAACGTCCCCACTCTCCATTAAAGCCCAGCAGACGATCACCTCACAAAGGAGGAGGAGGAGCTCATGAGTTTTAGACTTATAGCCACTAACTTCAACAAAAGCAGGACTGATTCAAACCAAATGGACAAGCCTGCTTGTTGTAAGCCCTTCTGCAAGAGAAGTTTGTAAAAAAAAAAAAAACTCCTAAAAAAGTCCTATAAATTCTCTCCCTTTTTTTCTGCTCTATACGAAAATATTTCTTTATCTTGACGTGCCAAGTTTGCCGTGTCTGTGAATCAAAATTCAATTTCAATTTTTAAGTAGAAGACAGAGGAAAATGCATATTCAAGTGAATGTGACTCATTCAGTGAGGCCTTTGTGGCTTTATTTTAGGATCCCTGAAGTACAGACAGCCCCCTCACCTCTTGGACCTGAAGCCAGCAGTGGAGAGGCCAAGCCTGCCCAAAGAGTCTCTTTCACCCTCCTCTGAGGATTTGTTTTCACTGGAGGACATGCTGGAACACAGTGCCATGTTTGAATTCTACTGGCACTTTTTTCAAATAGTAGTCACAGCCAATTGGAAAGGCCTGGCTGATGATTTTATTCAATATTTAACGTCCTAGGGCAGAATCCCTGGCAGCGTGGGATAAACAGCCAGGACTGCGCTGGGTGTGAAATGAAATAAATAACTAAACGTGGAATTCCTTAGATATCTTACAATTGAGACTAACTAAAATCCCAGAAATTACATTTTTCAAGCCCTTTTCATGCCCATGGTTTTGTTACGGCTTTATCATCAGTATCAGCAGCCTGTGTTTATTCAACCCTCAATTACCAAAGGCTCAGCCGGCAGGCCTTTAATTGATTACTTTAATTGATTGGTTGGGGGGGTAACCATGGCTGAAAAGCAGTTTATCTTAATCAGTTGAGAGGAAATTTAGAGAGGGGCTTGATTTCCTCCAGCTGATCACCCCTGTGTGGCATGAAAGTGCAGACTGGGAGGAGGTGTGTGAAAATTTCGAGTTACACATCTAACACTAAGGAGGGGATGGAATTTATCAAATGCATAAAGATGATAGATTGATCGATCTGTGGAATTTTGGTTCCCTCTTTCTTGTAGATCATCTCCTGCACTTTCTTCACTTTTTCTCCCCTCCATCCAAACGGACAGGGCAGACGTTCATACTTGGATGCTTAATCCTTTGACATCAAACCAGGTCGGCCAGATGTACAGTAGAAATGATGCGTGTGCAAAGAAACTCTGCAGATGCTGTTTTTGAAATGATTTTACAAACTAGTGCAGTGCCTGTTCAGAATGTGCCTGTGATCGGGCACATTGTTTGGCCACCAGCATCGCTCAGTATCAGATCAGAGTTCCATTTTAGACGGGCACATGTGACAGTTTTTTTAATATGCTTAATTAACAATACTGTAATATGTTAATACGCCACTGGTTTAGGACAGTTTATGATGAGCCACATCTAAATGATTAAGATAATACTCATTATTGTTCCTTTTTAAATTACATTTAATCGACTAAATGTAGGTGAAAGACACACTTCACAGATGAAAAGTAAAATCTACAATCGTTTTATGTATTAAAAAATGTGACAGACTCACGCATCCACAGCGATGTTTCTCAACAGCCGCTCATTCAAACTACTTCACGCTCGCATTTCCTTGGGTCCTCAGCAACAGACCCGCCGAGTGTGAAGTTGATTGGATGAGTGGCTGTCGAGAAAGACAGACAGACACAGACAGACATTTATACAGACATGCAGAGATTTCTTGCATTTTAGTTAGATTAGTGGGGCGAGTTTTTCTTTTAAGAAAATCAAAGGCATTTCAGTGAA
Organism: Chaetodon trifascialis; assembly: GCF_039877785.1. Taxonomy (NCBI): domain Eukaryota; kingdom Metazoa; phylum Chordata; class Actinopteri; order Chaetodontiformes; family Chaetodontidae; genus Chaetodon; species Chaetodon trifascialis. The sequence continues at coordinate 13,470,151 of NC_092056.1, forward strand.
CCGCTGATAGTGATAAAATAAAAACAAAAGTGCAGGAAGAAAATTTGTGAGCCCTTGTTCTACTTTTGAGAACTGAATGGATATGTGCCACTCGCACCCTAAATGACTTCAAAAAGATTTAACATTAAAACAAAGACGTGCCTGTTCCTTTCTATATTCTCCATTATCCTTTTATTGTTATTATGATGCACTTTGTAAGCTGTTTTATGAGAGTGCTATAAATCAACAGCCCTGATGACCTTTCTGATGTTTGTTGAGTGTGATGGCAGAGACATCACTGCTGATGATGGTCATGGTCTTGTGTGAAGACAGTTTCAGTCATGAGTCTACAGAGTTTTATGTATCTGCCCGCTGGTCTTTTGTCCTCCAGATAACAGAACTGTAGAAACAGGTTGACAAGATGTTTAACGCATATCATGAACAGATTGTTGATCGTAATTTCACCTCTTTCACCCCACCGTGACTACGCAGTAGCAAAGACACAGGGAACATCCTACAAACCCAACAACCTGTCAGTGACAACATGTCGCTGTTGGCAGGATTAGAGTTGAGAAGCAGCAGGAGGTTAAACTGGAGTCTTTCCTGAGGATGTGAATGGATTTGAGATTTTTCCCTAATTCAGGATAGTTACAGTAAGAAAAGAAGCAGGTGTAAGCGCTATCATTTTTCTGCAGCTCCCCACGGCCAAGAGCAAGAACCCTTGTGTTCGAAGAAAAAAAGAAAAACACTTGAAACTTGTATTTGCTGCCTCAGTGACTGTAAGTGCTGCATGCCAAACAGTACGTGTTTTTATTTGATCTTTCTAAGAAAACAACAAGGACACTTGTCCATGACAAACCTTTTGAGAGCTGTGACTGCTACATATAGAAAGTACATGTACTACAGAGGCTCTGGGGAAGGCCTGACACACACACACACACACACACACACACACACAGAATACTTTATTTGAGATAACCTGGCTGTTTCAGGGAGCGTATCAGCCTTATCCTAATAACAAAGGCCCTTATTGATCTACTGCTCATTAGTGTATGATAAATTGCTAATGCGAATCATTTTGGCAAAGAGATTAGAGAAAGACAATTCAGATAATGACAATAATGCTCTTCAGTACAGATCCCTAATGGAAAGCACTCAGAAAAAGCATCCTTCATTTAAGCCTTCTTGCTCATGTATTTATCTCAGGAGCTATTGACAACTTTAACTTGTCTGAAATTACGACATCACCGACCTTTGCTATGTATGACCACTCTGACCCATCTGGCTTCATTCATGTCCGCTTACAGTTTGCCCTTTGCCTGGTGGTAATTGGTCTCTGCCTGGCACTAATGGCCGCCGGATAGGAATGCTTTTCCCCTGTCTGTTTAGAGGATAATGACAAGAGGCCAGCATGACCTTGTCTGGGTGGGAGCAGCTTTCCTCCTTCTGAGAGAGGCCACTCCACCAGGCTCCCACTAGGCTCTGGTGTCTGTCAGCATCTGAAGATGCAGTGCTGAAGCACCACAGCAGGCCAGCCAAGCACAACCAAGAGATGCATGGGAGCACAGAGTATGATGATCAAATCTTTCCCATGGTCCTTTGCCCACAGTCGTTTATTTCAAGGTCCTGGTCTACAATGGACAAGTACTAACATTAGTCAAGGTAAAATGAAGGCTTAAAATACAGATTTTAGAAAGAAAAACATTTTTTTAACAATATTAGACAAAAGCAGAGGTACAACTAAAAGTTCTGTTCAGTAACGAATAGTCTGTTTTTTCAATTAATTGATCTATTGTTGAGTCTATAAAATGTCAGGAGAAAGTGCGAAAAATGCCCACCGCAGGTTTTGAGATCCTCTGGTCGCATGTTCAAATAGCTTATTTTGTCTGATTAACAGTCTGAAAACCCAAAGAAATTCAGTTTGAATGATATAAACCAGAGTAAAGCAGGAACCGGCAAATATTTGATATTTTCACCTGATTAAATTACTTAAGCAACTAATTAATCATCAAAATTGTTACCAAGGAGGATTAATATTGTTGTTCATCACCGTAGATGACTCAAGACTTGCTCTGCCAACTGAAATTTCTTGCACTGTAAGATGCATCAGTCACTTGTTGACATGACTGCAATTCCCAAGTTCAGCAGGACTCATAAATGACTATCTAACAAGCAGATACATACACAGAAAATAAAGCATAGAGTGTAAATTAATAGGACTCTAGTTTTCACATGTTAATAGGACCACAGTCAACGGCAGCATTTTTTAGCAACTCAGATTGTTGTTATATTACATTATGACACGTTTAAAGATCTCCTCTTACAGACTTTAAAATAAGGGACTGTGGAACAAAATATGTCCAGGGGTGCATTTGCTACTCAGTGAGCTCAACCACTGGCGCACTTGGCCAGATTATAAGCTTTGTGTCAGAGCTCAGCCTCAGGGTTTTTGTTAGGAGTTATCACACTCAAAGCCTCTTTAAGCTCTCAGAGCATGCTTGAAACTCTGTGTGCGTGTGTGTATGTGATATGTACATGTTTATATCTGTTGATGTATATACTTGGTTATAGGATTATTCATTTTCAAGGTAAATTAGGTTTGCTGGGGCGAAAATATGTATGTTTTCCATAGTATCTCTACCTGTACCGGGCAAAGGGGATGACTGAGAGACAGAAACGTGGAGAGACGCGCATACAAACACTTTCCTTGTTATTCTCCCATCTCTACCTCATTCCACTCTGTCACTCCATCTCTCTGCCATCGCTGTGCTACTCTTCCCAGATAAATGTTTCATGAGGCAGCCCCCATATCCTCTCCTGGAATAACGTCCTCTAGATATGTCCAAGAGATTATATGATACATCACTCAGTCACATTTACCTCAGACTGCACATCTCATGGCCTAACACAAGCACATCTTCAACAGAAATAAGATAGGAGGGGGGGACAAACAGGGGAGAAGCATATTTTATTACCCAAAACTGACTGTCAAATAGTGTCTGCAGTCAAAGAATTATCAAAGGGTTTATCCTTTTCAGATGTGAAAGTCTAAAGTGGGTCACACGCTACATTCACTGTAATATCACAGTAAATATTCACAAGCTTATCATTATTTAATCATCCCCTAATGGAAAAGATCCCCACCCCAAATATAGACCCACCTCCAAACTTAATAATTTTCAAATATGTTAACAGCTGTAACTGTAAACTCCATACAGTTACTCTGCCTGTCCTGCCTTTCACTTCAGCAGGTACGTAGGGCAGTGGAAGACTATGTCTAATTCATTTAACACTGTACCTGTTTGACGGCGAGTCATTCATGCATCACATTCGTATCTTTTGTAAAAGACTCACAGAGATCATAGAAACCAGAACTACAGAAGAATAAACAGCACAAGCCATTTTTAAATAAGGACACTGGTTCTATCGAAATGCAGTTAAATATTGATTCAGAAGACAAACACGGCTATATGTTGGATGTAAACTTTGATCTAAGGTTAGGTGATTGTGTGATTATTTTGGATATATTTCTTTTTTTTTTTTATTGTAATTCCTCGTGTTTCTTGTCTCAGCTGTTGCTCCAGGATAAGCAAAGCAACTATTTAGTCTTAAGTGATCTTTTTTCTATCAAAGCGTCTTCCCTGCCCATTTCCTTATTGTGTTTTGTTCTGATCATTGCAATAAATCCTTTATCACTCTGACAGAACAAGGGGCTGTATTTACTTGTGTTTGCAGCCGGGGCATGCCACCCATGTAAGGTAATAAAACATGCTTGCATAAAGATGAGTTGTGTTAACTGTATGAACCTTGGCTCTCTCTTAAGAGCCCTGCTGTTTAATCAGTGGTAAATTATCCTGTCTTGCCTGCCACGGTCATTTGTCAGCACATATTGATGCCTGCTGTAAACAGCAGAGGTAAGAACACTGTTGCTCCTGTGAGTGTTTTCATGTAAGAAGATTTTTTTTGTCATCTATACTACTACACTATTACCCATATTGACAAAATGCACAGCTTGCCTGTCAGTCAAATGACATGCTGAAGAAGACCTTTATCAACATTTGGGCTCTCACCTCAGCCATCAGGACCTTGGGGTGAGTCAGCCTGGAGTTTATCATCTAAGGATACACAGGTTTTATTGAAGCTTGCCTTGTCCAAAAGTACTGTACAATATTCTTTTCAATACACAGGTCTCTTTACTATACAGGCTTCTCTACAGTATTCTATTTTCAAGTCCAGTTCTTAAATTTTAATGCAACGTAACTTCATTGCATTCAAAGTGAGATCAAAGTGTTCTGGTTCTCTGTTTGATGTATCCTCTATTTGAAGTTTTTTCCAAAGACAGAGAGTGTAAAACAAAAGTTTACATATTCTTGCCTTTGTGGGAGCAACTTCTACTGCACAATGTATTGATCCCACTCGCTGCAAAAAAGAGAGAGTAGAAAGACTTGGGGTTTTTGTTTGAATCGTGTTGTTGCATTGTCAATACGAGGCCAGCAGCCGATTCCCGGCGAGTCTGACGGAGCTGAAAATAAAAGAGACTGAAGGGCCGGTCAGGTTTGTATGGTATCAATCTTAAAAAGGCTGATGGGCCACATGTGAACATGGTGACCAACCCCATTCTGATGGACAACCACACCCCAGGGAAAGTATCACCCACTGACAGTGATTGGCAGATAGAGGGAGCAGTGTTGTTGCAATGTTGAATGGCTAGTCCCCACAACACAGGAGGTGTGATTAGGAGCTGTCAAAGCAACATGAGGTAGTTGACAATGACATCACTCACAGCCGCAGAGTGGGCAAGACTGCTGTCGTGTATTTACTGAGCAACTACAGAGAGGCAGCCTTTATCAAGCAATGCATGCATATGTAGGTGTGTGTGTACAGTGTTCTGTCTAAAGAGGTTGAGAGGAGGGCTGCAACCGATGATTACTTTCTCTATTAATCGATTAGTTGCTTGCTGTATAAAATGTCGGAAAAAATCAGTTTACTGCCATACAGGAGTAAAGAACCAGAAAATGTTCACATTTAAGAAGCTGGAATAATAAAATCTTGATATTTTTAGCTGAACTGATTATCAAAATAGCTTTAATTCAACAGTCAACAACTGATCGATTACTCGTTGCAGCTCTAGTTGAGAGCTTACTGTGATTTCTCTGAGTGGATGTAAGTTTCTCAGATGCGCTATTAAAGAACTACCAGTTTCTACTTCCACACAAGTTAGACTGCACTTCTGACTTCTGTCCAATTGTGAAAGTGCTACCGTAAATGTGTGCTTTATTAGTAGTAATTTGTCACACAGTCATTAAATTTTTTCAACACAAGCTGTATGTAGACAATACCATAATTCAACCCTGTTGCAGCAATGACACATCAGTGTTTCATGTTAGTGGCACTTAAGATACAGAAGGTGAGCAAATCCAAGTAATCTAAGGTCAAATGATGATGTATTACAAAGGGCAAATACAACATTGGAGCACACAAGTACAGTAAGTTAATGTATGGGTATACATTAGGTATGCTACAGGAACACCTGTGATCACTGCTCAGCAATCATAACCAAGATCGGTATGTGAGGTAAACGCAACAAATTTCTGTTTTTTTGTGAATGCATGTGTTTACAATAAAAGCAAAAAAAAATACTGAATGCTCTTTAAAGACGGGCAATAAATTGAATTCTATTTTCAATTATGATTCTGGCTTCCAATCATTATGAAAACAAGATAATCGAGATAAATAGTTATTGTGCTGCATTCCGTTTCATGAAGGTGCTCTCATTTCTCCCTAAGAGCCAAAACTCACCCTCAGCCAGGCTGTGGCATGTTTAGCTCAGCTCAGATGATGGAAAGAGAGCCTTTGGTCAAGAAAGACAAAACCAGTTCAGCTGATAGACGGGTAGATGTCACATGGCATGCACAACTAGCACCAACAACTTATGTAGGGAGAGCAGGCGGGGACGGTGGTCACACACTGTGGCAGTCCCAAAAACCTCGCACAAGTAAGTTAGAGGAGAACCAAAGCATGTGACAGCTGGCAGTGGATGCATCGGCTCTCCACAGCGATGACTGTGTGCCGTAACATGCCCAGAGCTGACAGTGTGTCGCTGGTCGCCAAGCACGTTTAATACTGAATGAGCTAGAGCTAGATACAGACGTATCACGCAGACAGAGCCGAGAAAATGACACAGTGAGGCCCCATGATGCTGCTGCACATATTTTTTTATCAGTTATTGAGATAATCAAGTGTGAAAAAGAGAAGCTAGGGTTATGGTTAGCTGATCTCATTATTGACAAAATAATAATAATTATGCTGGTTGCCAAGATTGAGCAGCCACACTTTAAAATGTGAGATACTGTGTCAGGCAACGTACCACCACAACAGCTACATATCCCAAACTCTAAGGATAGCAAGCCGTATATCATTAGTATACTGCTGAATTAACCATCCATCAGTTTATATTTTCCTATTTGCTTTAGGCTTTATTTTGGCTACTTTCCCTCTACATAACTACCGTCAGAGAGCGGTATAGCTATGATGGATATTCTGTATTAGCTGTGCCAACTAAAACATGTGAGAAGGCCAGGCAGGGGCAGGTACAGTGGGAAGGGGCTGACTTGTTCTCTGTGTTAGATCTCACAAGGCAGACACAGACAGAAAGATCTCTGAAATGCTCAGTTGCAAAGGAACATGTACAAACACAAAGCCCATTTCTTTGGAAGATTACTGCACTGTTGCTGCTGACATGAACAAAACCGTCACCCATTCAAAGTCACACAAATCTACAGGTTCATCCTTTTTGTGACCACCGCAGAAATATCTGCCAGTAATTGACAGGAGTAAACATGGGACTTAGAGATGTTTGAAATGCCAGGAAGAAATGCAGAAAAAGAGACCACATCTTCAGTGACAGTCTTACTTAACCTTGCGTAGCGTGTCACAATAAGGCTATTCAGACGATTCACAACATAAAAATACTTCTGAATAACAGGAATAAGGCTCATGGTGTTATTTCAAACATAAAAAAAGCTGTTTAATTGCACTTAGTACTGACACACTGCACTCTGAGAATAAATCTAAATGCTGCACGATTGGTAAACCTTTTTTAAATTTTAGTCAAGCTGAGCACGATGCTCACATTTAGCAGAAGAAACAGTGCAATGCACAGACTGTGTTGTTATGAAATCAGTTCCATGACCTGCATCCACACAACACAAACAGTCCCATGCATGCTTGGCAAACTTCAGTGTAAGGATGTTATTCACTGTTTCAGTTTAGTACAGGTGTTAACCCCTGACTCACTCCAAACAATAACATTACATTTGACCGGTAAAGTGTCTGGAAAGTAGGTTACTACACCATACACATTGTCGGGCCTCTTGCAACGGTGTGTTAAAAAAGCATTAGCGATGGATACACAGGAGTTAATGGACAACCTACGATATCAATTAATGACAAATCAATAATTTATTTCTTATCTAAATTATGATCTTTTCACACTTTCCAGCATTTATTGCTTCTAATCATGAATTTGGACAATTTTGTGAATCAGTAATTGCTCCACTCAGAGTGATTAAACAATAACACTAAATTATCCTCCAACCTTACAGGATGTCTACTATGTCAAGTTTTCTGAATCAGAGAAGCCGAGCCGATCGGGCACATTATACACAGATTAAGGTTTTGACTATCTTTAAATCGGTAGCATATAAATTGTGGTTCAGTGAGGATTTCTGTCCTGTTAAGAGCTTTTGGTTTTATAACCTCATTTTGTTATTCTTGCCAATTCCAAAAAAAAAGCTGGGACTCTGTAACATAAACAAAAACAGAATGCAAACATTTGCAAGCAAACTGTGTTTTCCTCAAAACAGTAGTTTTTCAAAGTGCTCCTGAGCGCACACACTAACAACCTTTACACAATCATGTGTTCACAAAGTGTTGAACCTCGCTCCATCCTAGCTTGTGAACGACTGAGCCTTTCCAGGACGCCCCTTTCATCCCAATCATGATACTCTCACCTGTTACCAATGAACCTGTTTACCTGTGGAATGTTCCAAACAGGTGTTTCTGGAGCATTCCACATCTTTCCCAGTCTGTAGTCGATCCTGTCCCAACTTGTTTGAAACACGTTGCTGCATCAAATTCAGAATACGCAGATATTTACAAAAATCAATGAAGCTGATGAGGTGAAACATTAAATATATTGTCTTTGTGCTCTTTTCAATAGAGTATGTGTCTAAAAGGATGTGCAAATCATCACATCCTGTTTTATTTACGTTTTACAGTGCCCCAGCTTTTTGGGGGGTTGTACTACACTTACTATATATAGAATAATTTCCATGATCTTGGAAGTTTTCCATTGAGCATTCCCTTTCAGTGTTTTGAAAGTTAATTTGGCCACCAACTTGTACATTCATCATCTCAGAAGTACTGGGGTCTTCTCCCGTACGTTAAGCTTTTTTGTATGACTCAGTACTGTTATCACAGATTTGAGTACATACATTTCTAAATAATAGTAATTATTATCATTGTCATGTCTGTCTGGTGGGATCAATGCAGAACGTCCTCATGTGGTTGACGTCATGTGTAAATGTATGTGAAACCTGCTGTGCTCCTTCCAGTTTCTTTGCTCACTTACATTCACAAAGATTATACATATAAAAAATGTAAAAAAACAACAAAACAAATACTGAGAAAAACAACACACCAAAGTATGTTGCAGCAAAAGCGGCAAAAAACTACACTGGAGTTGAGCTCCATGCAAATGTCGGTATTATGAGCCATTCTTCCTCGTTCCTGCAATTCTGCTCAGAAAGGTTCAGGATGATAACTCCTCAATAATAATTAAGCTGATGGCCTATTATCTTGCATTGCAAATCAAATATGTGTAGTATTTGGTGGTGGCTGAAGTGGGGAGTGTTGGCATGAGGCCAGCCTGTGCTGCTGTACAGATGAACAGATGCAGGTGCATCACAACTTCCCTGTGCCTGTCAGGGTAACAAAACGTATCAGTAACAATGGAAGGCATCTACTTCAGTGTAATTTGTGCAAGATGGCTCGCTCCAAACCTCTTTGTGAAGCAGGTGTTTTTAGTTTGACTTTTATGTGTTGAAATTTTTCTACATTATGTTACATTTAGTCTTTTTTGGTTGAATTCTGATCATATCGGAGCATTCATGACCTCCCCTTGTTAGTAATTTCTGTAAAAAAGACATTTTCATCTCTTATGAAGTTAGCTGTTGTGTATTCTTTGACATATTGTGAGTCATTTCACTTGATTAGCTGCATTCAGACTTGTTTATAACTAAGATAAAATAGTGCTACTACTTTTATGTTCCTGTGATATTGTCAACTTTTGCAGTGTTTACCATTACTGTAGTTGTTTGTTTGCCACAGTTTTGTTTATCCCTTGAATTCCAGTATATTTCCAGGCTATTGGATGTTGTTTAGTTGTCATCAAAAGGAGCTTATCTATGAAAGTTCTTCTGTTTTGAAGGAGAACTGAATTTCAGCATTAAAAATTAAATGGTATATTGCAAAACATCACTTCTTAGATTTGGGGCAAGTGTTGGAGCAGATGTTCCTCCAGTGATCTGTAAATAAGTGGAATTGTAGATAAAGACACTGAGGAGGCTGTAAGATATTCAGGAAGCAGCCCAGCCCTGCTTCAAATCCACTCTAAGAAAATAGTGCAAAAGCAGTCAAAAACTGTTAAAGCGTATTTGATTCTAGCATCTTGTTTTAGTTCTCCTTCCTCTCCCTTTCTCCTCAGACCCTCTCTCATTTCTGCTTGAACTGGGAGTGGGGGGGTGGGGGGTTGGAGGAGAAAAAAAAAGACCTTGAAGAAGGCTGCGAGATTAAATTAATCGTTGGTGGGAGGAAAAATATCACTAAAGTATGCATAAGTGTAAAAGAAATGAAAACAAACAAACATATATTAAAGAATATCTTGATCTGCCGATGGAACATGTTTGAATAAAACTGGATGCTTTGTGGGCTCCATCTTCTCGAGCTGCGATGCATGTTTGGAGGGAGCGTGCTGCCCTCTGCATGGCTCACATTTAATGAAATATATAACAATTGTTCCTCAATCAGAACAAGTGCTTGTTTAAAATGCAAATCCACTCTTGTCTGTGACATGCTGTAATTAGGCAGAACAATGATGTATTATTTCTGCCATCTTTCTCAGTGCTCATCAAGGGCTTTGAGAATGGAACAATGATTGACCACCTGGTCCTTCTACAGTAGCTAAATGTATTAAACACACGCTCTTTAGAAAATCAATGCATGATTGTATGAGTTGTACAGGGTCAGGCTTATTTTTCATGAGAAGACATAATTAGCCTGACCTGTGACTTGCAAATGCTTGGGATTGTTCTGCACTGTTACTTGGAGCATTTCCTTAAACTGTAGTAAATGTTTTCAAGGGACTTAAGATAGTTTCTTGTGTGATTATACTAGCGTATATGTAATGAAATGTAAAACTTTACTGGCAACATTCCTTGTTTATTGGTGCTAATATGCAGACAGTTGTATTCAGTGGGACTGTTGCAGCATCTGAGTCCTTCAGTGGCTCCTGTATGATGACATCTGTGTGTCTACAAGGCTTTTGAGGATCACAGTCGTACATGACATTACATAAAGCAGGCTTTGTAATTTTTAGAAGTTGATACCCATTTGCCACTGTGTTATCTCAAGTTACTGTGCAGAAGTGGGTGTTCTGTGGCATTGAAAAACATTTTAAATAGGAACCAGTGCACTTGTTTTCCAAAAGCCAGTGGGCAAGGCTGGAGGCAAATCTCTGTGCCTACTTATCCAAGTCATTGTGATTAACAGAACAGGCTGTTTCTCAGAAGAATGACGCTAGGAGGAATGAACCCTGCCTTGTCTCTTGAGTCAGTTTATAATTAGTATATTGTGTCTTAATTGAACTTCATTGCAGCGCTCTCAACAGCACAGCTCCACGACCAGAGCTGCCTGATGGATTCAGCTCATTCTGCTGCTTGGATAAATTAATTGGATTAAAGATTTGATTATCAGTTCCCTTTGTGCATTCATGCTTGAATCCTAGCCGTAAACACACTGGTATAAATACAAACATATGTTTCCAACTCCCGACCCCCCACCCCCACCCCCACCCCCACCAAACATCACATCACATACCAGACCAGACAAAGGAAGCCAACAAGCTTTTATATGTACTCATGGTCATTACACCAGAGTCCATTCACAGCTGTACACAGTTTTTTAACCTATAGCTGAGTATTTGTTCTAAACATTCACACGTTAGGTACATCGTACAACAAAGTTTCAACAGAAATCTGCATCGGTTTGCACGTTGTTCTATGAGTTTCTTCCTCATTGCACTCCAAAGATGGGACAAGTTGTGAATGATGGTGGTAGTTTTAATGTGCGTGTGGGTTAGGGAGAGAAAGAGAGTATGTGTGTCGGAGGGGCTGCTTGTGACTGGTACAAGGGTGTCAGGAGCAGATGCAAATGAGCAGAGTGCAGCAGTGTAAAACCAAATCAGAGAAAAAGAGAAATAAATGAGTGGGAGAGGAAGTGAGAGAGGATGAGGGAGTGTGTGGAGTTCACAGCCTGGGCTACTTTCACACCTGCAGCCACTGAGCTTGTTTTACACTCAAATACACACTCTCATACAGTGCACATTCTATCTCTCTCTCTCTCTCTCTCTCTCTCTCACACACACACACACACACAAACACACACACACACACACCGGATGACAACCTCATGACACGGGAACAACACACCACAGCATGCCACTTCTGTATCCACTCAATCAGTCTTGCTAATCACATGCAAATTAATATCCCGTTGTCCTCAGGTCACATCCATCACGTTAACAACAAAATACACCACTTTGCTCGACTTCCTCGCCATTCCTGTGACAATCTGGAGTAAAGTACGACAGTTTTTATGCCGTATGCGCTGAATGCAGTGCCTACTTCTGTCCAGCCTTGAAAGGTTTTCTTTTGGCATCATACAACTTTTGATCAAATGCTTTAGCAAATGACCAAAATTGGCGCATAATTCTAATTTGAAATTCTTAATCAGAGCCTATATTCCCCACCTCTCATATAACATACTCGTTTTTAATCACGATGTTTTGGTTTTATGTCCTGTGGGGTGGAAACTTGGTGCATCTTTTTAATGTAATGAATGCAGGAAAAAACGAATTGCCATCTGCTTTTCTATTTACTAAACATTCTGGGAAAATCTGTCTTCAAAAAACTCAGGGATTGGATTGCTCCAGAGCATAATGCAAACATATCCTTTTGATCCTAGATTGAAATTTGATTGAAATTGTAAGTATAAAGTGTACCTTTGAATTAAAGCAATTATTATTCCTTTGTGTCTGACATCAAAAGTACCTCCGAGTGAATTGACAGTGTTCCTGTAAGCTTCAGGAAAATGATTGATGCGCTTGAGTTAGTCACAGTGACTTGCATCACAGTCTTTGAGATTTAATTTAATTTGAATACATCCATAATCATTATCACCGTTTTGAAAGGAAGCTATTACAACCATTTGCTGAGACTTCAAAATGCTTTACAACAGGCCCGAAAGCATCAAATATGAGCATAGCTGAACAGTCTTTAAATGCACTCATTAAGGCAATTGAATAATGTTGTGGTGTAGTGATCAGAAAGCAGCTTGTGTTCAACGACGGGTTAAATTAGGAGGTGCACTACCTTGAATACAGATGCCTTTTTAGTTTGTTTTGTCAGTAGTTTTGCCACATGTGACACATATTACTTTACACATACACTATGAAAAACACTCGAAAAAGGCTTCTGCAGGAACTTAATCAAAGGAGGGTCTCTGACAGTTATTAGCAAAATAAAAGAACTGTGTTCTTTATCATGAGACCCAAATTTACATATAAGAAAATCAATAGCCTTATGCATTGCATGATCTTAAAATGGTACATCAATGTCTGTCTGATTTGAAATTAAACATTCAGATAGGAATCCAATATTTCCATAACCTCTATAGCTGCAGTACAGCTGACCCCCGTGAGTGGGATCAAAAACTGGGACTGGTTAATGTCAGTATAACACAATTCAGTTTGTCATGATGCAAACCTGGAATTTGAAATATAGCTCAACAGACTGTATGGGACAAAAAGAAATTAGCAATCATTCACTTAATGTTCCTGTTAAAATGTCTGTCTAACTGCAATGGATGATTTATGAGGCAAAAATATTTTTTTCCCTTTTATAAATCTATGATTTTTGAACTGCTGTGCTAATTAGAGGTTTTGTACGTACAGTGCAGGCTGAAACAGATCAACACAGACACGAGACATTAACATTAAACAGAGGTCTATATACTATAATCAAAGTTAGATAAGAATATAAAAATGTGATGCAGAGAAGAAGCAAGCACATGTTCTTTGTGACTGCTTATAAGCTTGCTCTCTATCCTTTAACTTAAATGCAAGCCAAGACAAATATCATGTAACTTTGCAACGATTGAAAAACCATCCTTGGCCTTTATTAGAGAATTCTTTAAAGGAACAATATCATATAATTAGAGCTATAATAATTAGTCAATTAATTGCTAAGTCAATCAACTGAATACTAACCTGCAACCATTTAGATGACAGTTTTACTTCTGTTTAGTCTATTTTACAGTTTGATTGTTCATGCAAAAATGCCAAAACATTCATGGATCCTTCTTCTTTAACGTACTTATGCTTTACTTTTGTACTGTTGGTCAGATAAAACCAATCCGACCAATTAAAATGTGTTACCTGGGGGCTCTGGGAGATGGTCATGGGCACTGGTGGAATGTTCACCAAAGTGCTGTGTAAAGTGTTTTCTTTTAATGCCACTTTATATCCTTTAATCCACAACATCTCAGAGGGAAATATTGTGCTTTTTACATCTCCACATTTAAATGACGCCTTCTTTAACAAATTATATGAATCCAGAATATGCTTTGTTTTAAATTAAACTCCCCAACAATTTATATGAGTACAACTAAAATGATTACAGTTAGTTGATTGACTGAAAATTGTCATTTTTCATACAAAAAACATTTCATGGATTCAGCTTCACAAATGTGAAAATACTTAAGTAACATCTTCAACGCAGGACTTTTGTCTGTAACGGAGTCTTTTCACAGTTTGATATTAGTTCATGTACTTAAGGATCTGAATGCTTCCTCTGTCACAGGCACTTTTACCAGCTTTCAGACACGATACAGACAAAATGATTAATCAGTTACACATGAATCTGAGATTCTAACAAAAATAATAAATGCTGAATATAGTCCCTTTTTTGCCATAACTCGTGCCAGGATCCAGCCATGTCTAGTGTGGGAAAGTAGATGAAACTTAGTGCTCACCACTGGGAGTTCTTGAGCAAGGCACTTAACCCCTAACTGCTCTAGTGGTCAGTACTAAGTTTTCCAGGACACCCACACCCACACCCACACGCACTGCACTTAGGCATTTTTCCAAAAAGGGAATACTCTATTAACCTACCAATGTAAGATGATAAAAACAAACCCTGTCTGCATTTTAATACCCAATGCATCTGTAAAAGACTCCAGTGCAAGGTCTTGTGCAACAGACTGATATGTTCTGAATAACCCCTCCATTGGCTCTATCTTACTGTCTTTCAGAAAAAAAAAGAAAACGCTTCCTTGGCAGACCTTCTCACCCTCAAGGATTATTTCCTTTTGAGATCATTTTTCATGTACCAAATGTCGACCTGACCCATCCCACCTATGAACCTTTTTTGAACTCCAACAGTAGCTGTGGATAAACCTCATCATGTAAAAGAGAAAGAAAGTTTCTCATAACTTCACCAGTAAACTGAAGAGGCTGTTCATTAGAACGTAAGAAATATCTAACCATTAACCTTTTTTCATGTGTATGGTATAGTAATTTTAGCCTTTCAGCCCAGTGAAAAATCATATAGTTTAGAAGTTGTTGTAGAACGCATACACTATATTGATATTCAGGCAGAAATAGAATTCAGTATGTCATTCCCAAACATTTCCTCCAGAGAATCACTCCTTTCTCTATAATTTCCATTGAAATTTTGTGTGCAAATGCGGTAATAGACACATTTATAACATCAAAAGGATTCAATTTTCTTTTCAATCACACAACAGTATGAATAGCTTTTTCCATTGAATCTAACAACGAGAGGCCATTACCACATGCTAAAGGATGGGTTGCCGCCACTTGCTTTTATGAAAGTGTGTCAAACGATTTTTCATGTCTCACATTTGTTCTAACCAAACGGGGCCTGTCAAACAGGTTTATTTCTAATTTGTCAGGCAGAGGTCATTTTTATTTTCAGTTGGTGTGTGCAATCATCAGTGATGCATATACAGACTGTATGTATATACACTTTTTTTAATGAAGACTTTTATTTTAGCCTCTATAATACATCAACTCCTCTCCTAAAGAGTTCACAAAGCACTGTGATGACAACTGGAGTCAGCTAATTGCAGCTGGTAAATTATTTGGAAATGATGACACGCAAAGCAAGACTGTGATTGCTACACACTGAGCATTTTGCTGGCTGGGGATGTGGCCAGTGTTCAAATAGATGGGTGATAAAAGCAAATATTTTCACCTCAGTCGTGTAATGGCTCCGTTTGGAGCACTTTGTCGAAAAGGTTTGCAGTAAATGGCTGGAAAAGGGTGCGTTCCTCATCTTTCAAGCATATTGTAACTGGACCATTCGGCACAGGCTTTTTGTGCTGCTGCACTGGAATCAATTCACATGAAGCAATTTAAGAGTATGATCAACATGTTAAAAATAAAGGGCAGGAAAAAATACTGACTGTAAACTGTTTCATGGAAAAGTCAGATTTAAACTAACTGCTATTCTGCCTTATTTAATAATTATGGACAAGCATTCGACAGCCTCTGCAATTATATCAAACTCTCTGTTTTATATAAGTATAAGGCTAAATTGATTAATTGCTGTAAAGTGACAACTGATTCTATATACAACCAAAAACAGGAGTAACTCCTCATCTACGATAATTTAGTGGTTCATGACACCAATTGCTTTTTTTAATTTGTTCAACAGTCATACAGGAAAAGTGCTGCACAGGTTCCCATTCATATTCCCACAATTTTATTGCTTTGCCCTTTACTGTTGCAATTTGCTCATTGCCACCGACTGAAAGAGAGCTTCATCATTTCAGTAGTACTTTCTCAACATTCAACACTGTTTTATTTAGACAACAAGCTGCACATCAACAGGTTTCTCATCCAGAGATTTCTCTTAAGATGTCTTAAAGCATTAACTGGACCCAGACAATCTAATCTGCAGCTGAGTGTGACGGGCTGAGCTCCCTGTCCATCAATCAAACATGCTCCAAAACACACTTCCTTCAACTTAATTGTGTTTTTAGTGGCAATGAATTTTTTAATTCACAAGCTTTGTTCTCCTTTGAAAACAGAAAACACCATACACTGCAGAAAACATTGCACCATACTATCTACATTGGATGATGGCTCCTTTATGCTGCCACTACCCTTAAACCACTGAGGTCAACCAAAACACCATTTGGTTCATTACACAAGCAATCACATTCAAGTTGTATGAAAAACTTGGATGTCATGAGTGGCATCAGTATGCCTTTATCTACAAGCCTGATGGCTTTGCTATCTTAGATACCATCAACATCTTTAGTTTAATTAAGAGCTAATAACCATGACAACAGATGAAAGGAGAAGTTGGCTTTAAAAGTTCCTCACACTGACACTGAACAGGGAAAGATGAGTTTCCAGTGATTTAAGCTTAAAACTTTACAAGCTAATATTTCCATTTATTTTTGTAATTGCTCTAATTAGTATGCCCATGTTTGGTCAGGTCTTTCTTGAAAGAGAGGACTCGATCATAATACAATTTCCTGAATAAATAAAGCTCAACAAAGTAACCAACCCTGTAATCTCCCCCTTAATGCCAAGTGGCCAAATACTCTCTTCAGGAGTGGGGCAGGTATGGTATGCCAATGACATATTTCTCTTCAAATAAAAAAATAAATAAAATAAAATAAAATCTATTTATGAAAATAATCATCATGGGGTGCATGGGTGGCTCAGGGGCAAACACTTATCTACCACAGTGATCCAGCAGCAGTGAGATTCCAGCAGCAGTAACCTGGCCTAAATCAATAGTGGTTGCAGACAGGAAGCCAGTCAGAGATCTCTTAATTCTACTAATTTTACAGGAACATTGCATGTGGATCAGCATCAAATGGCATTTCAACCATCCCAACCGTTTGCTGCACCAGCAATTCCTTCAAGTTCTCTTGGTGAAGCTCCTTGAATGGCAAGTGAAAACAAGCAGGTAGCAACACCATGTGCACCATGCAATCTCCCTCATGAGGCCAACCATACCCTTACAGAGTGAAGTGGTGGGCATCCAGTGGAGCGGAATTAGGTACAATTTGTCTGTCTCAATGACTTCACGACACTGTCAGTTGTCTGTAATGTTCAGTTCCACACTGACGATCAAACCAAATCAAAAACTGTCTCCATTTGTCATCTGGACACAAAACCATAGGAAAACAGGGTCCATAATCAGACAATAAGTGACTGGAATTTGTCCCCTTTGTCTGGGACATTGAAGTCTTCTAGGAGACATGGACCACTTGGAAACTCTGCACATATCACCTTCATTCTTGGATTGGTTTTCCCTCTTAAGGACGTAAAGTTCAAAAACAGCTTTTTGAATGGTTCTACATGGTTGTTGTTTTTTTTTTGTTGTTGTTGTTTTTTTTCCCAGAAGGAACCATTTTTGGCCATTTTTTTTAGGGCCAAATACACAAAATCATCTGTTTCATGTACATTCATGTGTTTTGCGTCTGTGAGCATCAGCCTGGGAACACCATCAGCCTCTGTCAAGTTACTCCATCCCAAGCTGTTGTAACAGTTGTAGATTTAAAAACCTAACTTTGATTTTAAGATAAGCACTTACACATATTGATTTTTTTTTTTTCAATCCTCATACTTTTTGTTTAAATTGGCATATTTATTCAATGTGGCTATTTATTCCATGGCTCAAAACAAGTCCATATCCATGAGTATGGATTCTATGAAATCTACAGAGAATTGGTTGGATAAGGGAATATCATTGTATCCCAATTATACAGTTGGAGCCGATTTACTAATTTATTTATGCATCCCAGTGTGGCTCAGATACGAAGTCTCCCTCATCCCCTGTGGATGCTTCTGCTTGGATATTATTCTTGACTATTCTTTTTTCGATCAAACAATTCACTGAATAAGAAAAATGTCTCAGTGCATTGATGTAGTGCAACAAAACCTAAAGACAGACTGTGATTGAATTTATGGATGTTTTATGTGAGCAATGAGGTTTTCATAATTACATGAAACATCTCAATATCCAAACGCAATGCTAAGGGACTCGAGCCTTCCAACTGAAGCACGGAACCGCGGTCTGCTGAGAGCCAATCTGAGAAACAGCTGCACTTGTCAGATATACTTAAAAGTGACTATATCCTTTGTGAGAAATACAGCGGATGGCAATGAATTATGAGTGCGATCGAGGGAAATACGGCTCAACCGGCTCGGTAGTCCAAGTTGTTGTGTGATCTAATTAAATGCCACAGAGGACAGTGGAGCCTTAACACTGCAATCAGAAATTCAGGCTCATGAGAACTAAAATGGGTGACACTGTTCCACCTGTATGGTGACTTTGTGCCAAATTTTGTTTTGCATTATGTCATAACAAATGTTTTTTCAACTCACTCAAGACATTCTTACAGGTATTGAAGGGATTCATGATTTTAGCAATAGGAGATGTGTGATTTCCAGATCACTTTGGTTTGTTGTGCTTCATGAGCCAGGCTTACTGGAGCTCTAAGGGAAAGCATGAATTCCATTACACCTGACAGTATGTTGACTTTAATTCTTATTCTAGTGACAAGGGAGGTACTTCAGAGTGGATAATTGTATCTTAGGTCTCCTGCATGCTGCTTATTATTGATTCATAGAGAACATTATGAACTCCTTGTAAATGTACATATAAAAATGCATTTAAGTGTCCATTCTCCCTTCCTGAAATCGCAGCTGCTGCTATCTGCTTTTGTCACTTCTAGTCCTGCGCTCTGCCAGCTCAGCTTTTAAGGCTCTGGCAGGCAGGAATGAGCTTATACTCAACAAAGCTGACAGGCTGGACAGTAATGCAGTTGTCCGGGCTTTTATTTCCTGCTTGGGATTGGATTTTGAAAACCGAAGCACAGGAGAATGAGGTGCTTTCCGACATGCCGCTCGTGAAAGTTGAACTGCAGCAGTGTACAGTTCAGGTACAACCAAAATGTGCACACACGTTTAGAAAGTTTGGGTAGTTTAGTCACTGATGTTGTGCATTCAACATAAATATTTTCTAATTTATGAGAACTGCTTTTAAACATTACATTACTTTTATATTTCACTGCAGGTCTTACAGAACAACATAGGGATGATTCGCTATTTTCAAGTCTTAACAGCAGTAGGGCTTAAAATGTAATTTTTAAAAAAATTCAATTAATATACCCTGAATGTGGTGTTAAGTTCATATTGTGTCCTAAATGAAAAGACTAATGTCTGCATAATATTTTGTGGTAAATTTCAGCTTGATGATGGTGATAAAGAAAAGCTCAGGAGATTACCAAAATATCTAAGGATCAGTTGTTGCGATCCAATAGTGGTGCTTGAAAAAAGGTCAGACCACTCCATTGACACAACCTCTTCAGATCACAAACATCCACATGTACAAAATTTTCTGGCAGTAGTTACAGAGATATCCTGCTTTTCACAATAGTGATAGACAGACTAAGCTATTTCCTGACCAAGACTGTTAACCTTCGGCTCAAAGGCTAATCTTTCACTTCATCACAAAAACATGCTCTAAATAGTCATGCTTCCATTTCATGGCGGACAGGGTATTGCTTTTATCAATGTTGGCAATCAAATCTCTGTTTTTTAAGGAGCAACAAAGCACTGAGATTGAATTTAATCTTGGTTTTTGTTTGTGCACGTAGCAATCATCCTCCCTTCACTGAGGAGGTGCTGAAGCTTCACTTCCACTCTCCCTCAGGTGAGCTATCAACTAAACCAACCCAGATAATGCAAATAACAACGATAACAACACATGTAAATTTGAGTTGGCAAAAACAGAATCATAATTTCAGTACTCTCAAAAATAAAACATCTGCATAAGTAACATGCAACATTGATGTTTTCAGAATTACAGCTGTTACAGCTGTTGTGGTAATTTGACAGATCTTTGTATGTCATTTCTTTGTCGCCATTCCCTGTGATTTCTGGTCAGCATTGTATATTGTTGTATGCGGGATAATGGCGCCAAACAGCAGGCTTTGAGGTTACCTCAAAGGGCCTTCTAGTGTAATAAGAACACAGAGGTTTACTGGTTACCCAAAGCTGGGGGCATAGAGAGCCCGGCTGCCAGGCAGCTGGTCCTCTTCACATTCACTTATGGGGACACCCGCAAAAAGCAAGCCCACACTACAGCTGGAAACCATCAGGATGAAAAGTTGAGACTATGGGCCTTCCCTCTTTTGCTAAATCCTCCCTGTGCCCAAAGACTGCCTTGGCACAGTCTTTTATTTGCACATGTAAATGTGTCATTCTCAATTTATTAATCTCATTTTCCAAGGATAAAGGAATTAACCAGACATGTTCTCGAACTGAAAGCCCTGTTTATTTGATTTAGCCTTTTGATTGATCAGTCATGAAAATACATGTGTCACTAGATTGATCTTATCCTCCAGACAATTTCACTTGATTTCATTATTTGATTTGACCCGAGGCTACAGTTCATCACAGCCTCTTTTTGTGACACGTGTTAAAGCTCCATTACAACATATACATCCATGGTAACTCCTCGAGCTTGCTGCACTGACCAGAAGAAAACACCTTTAAAAGATGTAAATGCTAGATTTCTAGAATGAAGGACTGCGTATGAGAAAGAAACAAACAACCAATACAGAAACAAGACACAGATAATGATCCAATTTTTTTCCTCCTTTTTTTTGGGGGGGGGGGGGCAATGATGAATTAGAATAGCCAACAACAATTGCTTCAATAGGGAAATAGGAAATTACTAAGTATCCTCTGCCTGGTCCATTAATGTGGCTGGGACATGAACCAAGACTTCCTGAATTGACAGGAAGCCATACACATGTTGCCACTGAGTGATGGAGTGTGTACAGGAAAAGGGCGGGGCTGGTGGAGGCTTGTGGACCTGGCATGCCCAGACAAAAACATTGTGTGATGAGCGCTACTCAGTGTGTTTAGAGCCTGGGATGGCCATTCATCCACACCAGTTAGGCCTCCATGGCAGTGATTAGCATTGTCATCCTCATTTCCAGGCCCTCTATGCAGATGGCCCGCATGCTGGAGGTGCCAGCGTAAGAGTGGCTGTTCTCTCTCACATAATCACTCTCTGGCCTCTGCTCTCATCGGTCCTCTTTATTTCCATAAAAAGTATTCTAGGAAAATTTGTATGGCCGTTTTATGTTCCTTCATTATAGCTCTAGATTTTCAAGAATAGACTTGCCAGCACCCGTGCACTGATGAATGTTTCTGCGGTGCTGGTGACGCAATTGTGGTGTTTCTTTCGCGTTACTCGTATTGGCAAGAACATCTGATCTTTTTAATCAAGTAAAATCAGTTTTATGCTGCAATATAAAAACACATAGCTGTAGAAGATGACAGTTAAGCGCAGCAGAGGGAGAGGTCTGATCAGCACACTGCCTGGGGCACTACAGGGCTGCCGTGGGCTCTTTGCGGCCTCTGTAGATACACACAGCAATTAGGCCCCACTACGAGGCCTGTAGAGAAGAAAGTACTGCAAACAGGATATGGCATGCCAGTTTGATACCACATCACCATGCACAAATGTCTGATAAACTAATTTAGAACCTCTGACAACAACCTTTGACTCGTCTCACATGGCCATCTTTGGCTCGCCTATACGTCTACTCGCTCTTCCCCTTCTCTCCTCACTGCTCTCCTCGCTCCTCCTCTCTTCTCAAAGCCAAGATGATAGGCCTAATAATTAAAGCAATTCTGTATGGGGTGGAGAGCGAGCTCCAGAGCATCTGTGTGTGTCAGACTCCTGACATGATACACAGGGACAGCACAACTATTAAATATCCATCATGCCACGCCACATCAGTTCTAATGCAATCAGAAACACATGAGTACGTCGGCTAAGTCCCCTTCCATCCACAATGATTAAAGAAGTCTTTAATTTCAAAGACAAATAAAAAATGCAGGATCATTTTATCAAAAATGTAAATGACCTGTCTCTTTGCATGACACTTACCGGTGACAGAGCTGGAGCTAATACGAAAGTCTGTATACTACCATGAACAGCAACACAGGGACGACGTTTTCTCCGTGGTCATTATTCTAATAAGATGTTAGCATCCCGTGCTGTATGCTCTTCACTCATCTTTCTCTTTCATCCTACATGTCTGAAAGATAAAAGGTTTGCAGGCTCACAGAAGGCACACTAGGACAAGAGAGGACAAAGATGTTCATCTTGCCACTGAAAGACAATGAGGTAATGCAATTAAGAGGACATTGTCCCCCCACAGTATGAAATTATCTCCCCTGTGAAACCAGGCTGATTCGTATTGCAGATGTGTGTGTTATGTGTTTTTCTAAAAAATTAATACAACATGAAAGTGTTCACTATTCTTTACCTGAAGATCTTAAAGGTCGCTGCCTGAAAGTGAAATTTAAAGTCAGACCTTTTATAATTGTACTCGGTCGTGCAGAACTGTAAGATATCTTTAAAAAAATTTAAAAAACGGGGGCTTTCTTCTTCATAACTAGAGAAACAATTTCCAAGCTTCTTTCTTCATTAACCTGAATTATTCAAAATACATTAATAATTGTCCCTGTCTTGTCACGCCTTGGATGATAATTATGAAATGTTTTTCACCATTTTTTAAAGATGCACATATCCCAAGTAAATTTATAATTTGTGAATAATGATTAGTTAAAATTCTGATACTCTTAATAAGCATGAGAGTCTTCTTCCTCAGCAACATGCCACACTGGAAAATACAGATTCTCTTAACATTCTGGAAAGAAGGTCAGTCAGTTAAGGAAAGATATTTAACATTATGAAGCCAAAATGGAAGTTTTGAGCGAATAAAATAGCAACAATATCTCCTACTTAAATTTGTGTGAGGGATAAAGAACGAAACAGTATTTTTACTTGGTTCAAAATGATATTTGGCTGTGACAGCAAAGGCGGAAGGATATATGACAACAGTGTAAGCATGCAGGAACCGTTGGGGGATGTCAGAGCTGGCTCACATTCAGCGCAGCTCATCACCTCCATTGCTCTCATGTTTATGTAGAGAAAGACTGAACTCTTTTGATTCTACAGTGAAGCTTTTGATTTGGTGCTGAGTGTCTGCTGGCAGCCTTTCAACACTGTACTGCGGGTTCATGCATTCACTAATCAAGCTCAGGTGGGGCAAGGCATGGGTGTGAGCGTGGATGACAAATGTATGAAGCTGGTAAAAGGATTATTTGGGAAGCTGCATCACCTTTTTCAGTTCAGACAGTTTTCCATGGTCCCTTGGCTTGTCCCCGTGATACCCCACAGCCCACAACCCTCTGCTTGATGTACATGTAAGTGCTGTCTCTGCCAAACAGAGGCACTGTGAGCCTTTTGGAAGGCTGATGAATACATTACTTATTCACACAAACTTGATTCAGACATAAACAACTTTAAAGTGCATCTTTTTTTTGTACAAGAAGATCAGGAAGTGCCTTGTCAACAACTCCAAGCTGTCTTTGATGCAAGTTTCTCCAAAGTTTCTGCGAGTTTGAAAAATCCTATTTTTGACAAAAGCTTTTTACTCAGAATAATGTCAGCAGCAGGGCCGTAACTGTCGACTGTACTGTATTACTTCTTCTAAGAGTAAATTAAGTTTGTTTTTTAAGAGCAAGAAAAACTATGACAGATATGAAGTTGATATAATTTTAAACTTCACCAGTGCTGGTTTTCTTGTACAAAATACACAACATTGCAGCATTTATTATTGTGATTCACAATTGCAATAAACAGGTATGGTCAGGTATGTTTAAATAAAACATGAAACAGAGCCTGCAAGGATGTAAATTAAGATTTTTTTTTTGCATCTTATTTGACTGTTGTTTCATTTGCATAGGCCAATAAGTCCTGTATGGACATGTCACTGTTGTTCTATTGGTATTGACACAGTTTTACGCCAACAGATAGCACTTCCTACCAGAAGGTGCTGTTTAAAACTGGTATGCCACATCCTTGTGGCTCGCTGTCACTTCGTGCCCTGGTCACTAGCGCACTGAAGTCTGTGCATGTGCTAGTTGTGTAATAGTTTTTGGTGAATGAGCTTCGACAGAGAGAATTTAAATTAACTGTGGTTATTAATTCAACAATTCCTTGTTGCTAGTCAAATCAAATCAAACTTTATTTATATGGCACTTTTCATACTTAAAAGCAACACAAAGTGCCTCACAGAGGCTAAAAGATATAAAAAAAGATATAAGATAGTCAAGATATATCCTCACTTACTACAACCTACTGACAAACGACCATTCATACCGCCACTCACAAAAGCATACCTAAAAGAACATTAGACCTGCGTCTAAGAGTGGGGGTGCTATGTGCTATTGATTAGGGACGTGAAGCAATGAAGTAAAGCAGTTCCGTGCAGTGAGGGGCATGTGGGATCAAACACAGGGGTACTGTTATTCAGGAGGGTCCCACAACAACATTAGCCAGTACCTCACCTCGAGATCCCCCAAATGATCTACTGAGCCTGTCAACGACAGGGGTGGGGGTGAGGGGTGCCGGGTAGCAAGTGAGTTAACATGACGAGCGAGCCATAGAGATAAATCACAATTCACTCAGGGAGCAGTCACACCCAATGACATATTCACTGGCTGGCTCTACAGCTCATTTGATAACGCTCTTGCCACGTCATTCATTTCTCTGAAGGATGAAAGGGAGGCTGAAAATGTCATCAGCTCACTGAGGCAGGGACGCCAGTGACTCAGAATAAAGAGGGAGGGAGGTGCCTCATAATTAATTAAGTTTTTTAACCCTGCTAAAGCCAGAGAGACAACCCACTATTTTCTGGGGGTCTTTCAATTAGACATGCGTTGTAATTAAATGCTGTGTCACAGTGCTGTTGGGGCTTGCCAGATTTATGTCCCAGGATAAGTTACTGCCATTCATTATCATGATGGATAGCACAGCGTAAAAGGAATATTGTTCGGGTCTCTTTAGGAAAGCTGTAGCAATTGCATAATAATAGAAGTATGTCTTATTCTTGTCACCTCTCCAGTTCTCCATACAGACACTGTTATATTTCAGACCTGTTGTGCCTTGGCAAACTTTCTTGCAAAGAGGATCAGTGACCTTAAATTTGAACAATTTGACACAAACATACAAAGTTATAGCTTTGCGCAAATGATTTTCTTTCACTGATCCATAAATTCACAGCGCTTACCTGCAGTATTTTTTCACAATATAATTGTTCAAGTGGTACTGAACAAATACTTTTGCACACAAATTCACAATGGTTTCTCCTGAAATGTAATATCGTATCAAATACAGCACACTCTTCTTTCTCACTCCCTTTCCTTAAGAGAAAAGAAAGCTAGTGAGAGACACAGCTCCCAGGTACTCTGGTCTTCCTACAGTATGTGTCTTGCTGTGAAGTCAGAGAAGCCTGAAAACGCAGCAGAGGCAAAGCAGAGACACTCATCTTCAGACGTGTCTTCAGGACATGGTGTTGTCATCTCGTCAGCACAACTTTTGTGTTAGATGTACTTTCGAGTCCAGAATGCCCATCTCACTTCAGAAAAGCTCATGGTCTCCATCAGTGTCTCACTGTAAAGCCTAAGATCACACATGCTGTGTTGTTTTACTTTGGTTAGATCTTCAACACCACAACAACACTGTACAACAAACCAGTGGAGTTGTTCGATACGTTCAGTTCACTGTTCACCAAAAACTGTCAATGGTAACACATATTGACAACAAATCAGTGATGTCTGTGAGCATGCTTGGAGGCTATAAGAAATACAGATGAGCAGATTGCTCCAGTTCGAGTTTCCTGTCAATTTAATTACCGTTATTGTTTTCCCAACATTAAAATAGTGGCAACTGAATATAACTGCACTATTTTGCTTTCACACAGCTGGTGGCAATGCTTCAACTAGCAGCTGGATATGCTTAATTTCGTATGCTGTTATCACAGTTTAAGTGTACCAAATTTTCTGTAATGGTTCTTTTGTGCGTGTCTGTAATTTTGACTTCTGACATGTTGGTGTTGAGGATAAGCAATGCCCTCAGAGCATCCCGAGCAGACACCATGAGTGAGACATCGAACAGACTTGGATCATTTTTTTCTGTCTTCCTCAAAAGTCGGTATATAAACATCAGATGTGGCATACCACAAAATGGATACCAAAAACCTAACAATGTCATAACAGGTTTACTGCTTTAAAGGTAAACTGTGGACTTTCAAATGTTACCAAAACATCCCATCCATAAAGGGACATTTCATAGTTTTGGTTTTGTTTATTCAGGTTTTGAGATATCTGTGTTAGAGCCCCACTAATATATCGGTCTGCCAATTTTATAAGCCAACTTTTTGAGATGAAAGTCCAAAATGATTGTACATTTTGTGTACATTTTAATAGATGTGCATTTGTAATTTATTTATTTATTTATTAGTCCACTGAAACAAGGTCAATCTCTGTATTAGAATAAAATTCTCACTACGCCTTCTGTTTTGTCCACTGAGGAAAAGACTCCTCATCATCCACTGTACACTTTCAAATTTCCTTTTTGATATCAACATTCAATGCTCTGGTTTTCTTTTGTTATTGCCTCCAATGTGGACCCCCAGTGTAGAATGAGGTCAGCCAAAGAACTTCACACTATACAATGGAAAAGTAATCTGGTCTCCTCTAGTGCATTTTATCTCTGACCTTAAATTTGAACGGTCACATTACATTTAGTTTGACAAGGAAATGATTTCTCCATTTCATATCTGTGAGATTCCATAAAAGACATAAAAACACACGTCTGACAGGTCAAGTCTGGGACTTTAAAGTGAAATAACTACTACACAACAACTACGCCCACTGCCTGCATGTTTGTCCATGTGTACGCTGGTACAACATACAGGGGCTGAACCGTTAAAAATTTTAGTGGAAATGTTTTTTGCATTTAATTTCCACTGAAAAATATCTAAAAATGATGATGAATTTCTATAAATACGTAGTGATTTTCAGGGGGATGTGGACCAAACAGCATGTTTGCGTATGTCTGAAGATTAGGATTAGCAGGCCAGGGCAGGACACTTTGCAACCTCACCGCTGCCACTAAATCCTACACACTGGACCTTTAATGCCATGCGCTATGCTTCAAAAACATATACAGTTCTTCCACCGAAACAAATTGATGTAACAGGAGTCCTGACCCCTGTTTTCCTTTATTTTTCTACTGCTTGTTTAAAAAGCACTGTGTGAGTGTTTTCTGTCATTGCTTTTTCGTGCTGTCCATCTTCCTGGTTTGATTCTCAGTGAAATTGCTGTACACTATAATAGACTCTGCCATTTGGGGCTCCACACAATGAATGTTGTTGTAATTTCTCCTGTCATGGGGCAATGAATGTTCCATGGTTTTTTTTTTTTTTTCCTTTTGCTTGTTTCCTGCATGTAGACAGCAATTTACATGGGGACATTAATGTAACTGTCATGTTCTATCCAAGAGCGCTGAAGCAGAACTGTTAAAAGACAGCCAAGCCACAGCACTGATGCTCAGGGCACCAAAGATTGAGCAGCAATGCAAAGTTAATGGAATTAACTACAGGATTCCCCCATCCACCAAAGCAGAGACAAGAAGAGAAGAAAAAAAAACATGTTTAAATAAGCTTTGGCTTGGAAATAAATGATTAAAATAAGGAACTCAAAAAGCATTTGTGAATTGTGAATTTAATGTGTATGAGGTGGTGGAGGCGCAAAAAGGCAAAGTGAAAAAAATGTAGCGTATCATATTAACTTTGATAGTGCTGCAGCATCAGCCTTTTGTATGATTACTCTCCTTGGCTTGTTGTTGTCTAAATAAAAGACAGGCAACTATTATTTCAACTAAATTGCTCAGTTGAGTGCAAACCTTCCGACAACACTGGTACTGCCATAAGTTGTCATCAGGCCACTCGTAATGCTGTTATGCTGTTATTTCCTGCCACATTCTGCACTTCATCTCTGTATTATGTTATGTCTGAGAACGAGAGGTGGCAGGGGAGCTCGACAGACACAGTGGAGAAACAAGATCTTGTTGTTCTGTATTACACGGTCAAAATCTGCCTTATTCTCTCCAGGGATCTTGTAAGCACAAGCCAACACTAAATGGAAGGTCAGTGTGGTCTTTTTCTCTCAGCAGTTTACTTCTGGAGTCAACAAGCCAACAACAGAAAAAACGATGCTGTGCAGTTAAGAGTTGTGGGGAGACACTGGAGACCAGATAAAAACAGGCTTACTAAGTTTGCGTGTTGAAACGTGTTTGAATCTTATGAGAATTGCACTTTCCAATCGATCACTGCACAAAATTCTATACATTCGTTTCAGTTATCCACTTAGTCATAACTGTAAATTGGTGTAATTTAGAGAGAGAATATTTAATTGAGAGGTTTATCCCTCAAAGAGAATGACGATACAATAGACCCACATACAATAAAATCTTAACTGTTGAGTTACATTTTAAAAAAAAATGTGAACTGATGGTGCACTAACTCTGTTAAATATGAAAAGCTGTGATAAACCTCCTAAAAACAGGTGAGTGGTCACGAAGTCTTTCATGGATGCTTTATGGGTAAGCTGTGGAGCACTTTAAAGATCGTTTCTGAAAGAGCAAATTACTTTCAAAGGCATTATCTCATTTTCAGGTTATTCTTCACCAAATCATTAATTTCCCTTCTGTTCTGAAGCCAGTTGTTCGCGAAAAAGATTATAGGAGGGAAATTATCACTTATGGTTGAACTCGGTTCATTTTTCTGCACATCCATCCATCAACAACACACAACATGTCAGCCCTGCAATTCTTTTGTCATTAATAATTCATTAATGCCTTCTTCATTAATTCATAATAGCTTTTGAGGTTTGGTCCTAATTGCTTGCTATGATTTTGATTTGGATCAGAGCCTGTGATCAATTAAGTCATTTATGCACGTGATCAGCAGTTCTGCGAAGCACGGCAAACTGTTTGCGCTTATTTTCAAAGACAAACAAAGAGGGGTTGAGTTATACATGTGTCCTACAATACACAGAATATTAGAGGTGATCACTGTAGAGGTGGAAGAAGGTGCAGCAGTGAGTAAAAAACAGATGGCCATTATAACAATGACACTTGCAGCCACATTATTTCTGATTACATGTTCGGGTTTGTTTTAGTCTGATGTGTGCCACTCTTAGTTTTGGTGTCAAGGACGTTAAAACTGCAAGTAAACAGTGTATTGTAAGTGACTTTGTACTTAAGCTGAAAGACATACACATGAGTAGAGTATGAGTATGGACAGAGTTCACTCGAACTCTCTCTAACCTGCTCTCTTTAGCTCAGTGGGAGATGAGGAACTGACAGTAACACCCCCCTCCTGTGAATACAACTTTTTCATACATGTAGTGAAAAATGTGATGATGACATGGGACATTCACCGCAGGATGCATTCAATTGAAAAATCTCAAGACAATTAAAAGTTGGTTGTTGTTTTTTTTTCTCAGTTCTACATCTTTAAACTCCCTCAGTATAAGCATCCAAAACATAAAGTTAGTAACTGTGTGCATCATCTCCTTTCCAACAGGCCAGGGAAAAGTTGTTAAGCATCACATTCACCTGCAGCAGTGATACACAACACAGTGCAGAAGCACAGAATCAGGGTTGTAGGTTTCTGAATAAATGTAATAGTGGTGGGAAAGGGAAAAATACCCAGCGGATTCCTAGTTCTTAGTGGTTAATACAGTATTAAGGGAATTATTTGGGCAAAATCATCCAATTCTGCAAAGGCTTAAACATACTATTGCTTCATTTCTAGTTTTTGCAGTATTGACATTATAGCTGTATGTATATATAAAAAAAATGTACTCAATGCAATTTTAATAATCAGTCACTTGAGCAAGCAAAACTGCAACCTTCAATTTTAGTTATATCTGGTTATTGCAGTTGTTATTGCAGCTGTATCAGATAATAGACTGCAGGTTGATGGTCTGGGTTAGAACCACAGCAACTGGTCTTAAGATAAAAGGAAGATTATATTTGGGGTAAATGTTCTTACTCATTACGAAAAACACTGAACAATGTGACACCTCCATGACCTCTGAGAAACACATCTACATTATGTTCTAACCTCCCAATAACTGATGACACTTTCAGTGCAGAACACGCATTCATCGAGTCATTCCTAATATATATTTTTCTTTTTTCTTGTATTGTTTTGTTGTTGTTGTTTTTTTTACAAAAGTGTTGCTGTTTCTCATCCTCATGTCCTCAAATGAACATGGCCAGTAAAACCTGCTCCATCAGTGTACAGGACATGCATTCATTCAGCAGAAAGCGAAAAAAGAGAAAAGCAAAGAAGCCTCCATCTTTGTCCTATTTAAAATGAGCTTCGTTCAACGCATCGCTTAAATGTAATTTAGTGTTTTATTTGAGACTTATTCAAAATCATCCATGATAAACAAAGCCTACTTTCTCCATGAAATCCAATAAAACTGAGTGCTTGTCACAGAGCTCCTGACAGCCTTGACTTCAAAAGCATATGGTTGGAGATGAATGCAGGAGTAAGGGGGTGGAGGGCATGATTAGCAGCCCACTTGGCTTCTCTCCCAGTCGTATGTGCTGTATATACATAGCATCAGTCACCTTCCCATCACCTAATTAACTCCTTCACCTTTACACAACAAAGTAGCATCTACTTCAAACTGCTCTGTCTGACTGATTTGACGCAAATGTTTTATGAGTATTTTGGAATGAAAGGTGATTCTGAAGATGCAACACACATTGCTAATAGCCATCAAATGCCTCAACGGCTATTTCTTTTTTAAGATGATTAAAGCTGTTGGTGGGTTGGGGAGGCTTACCTGACCCAGATGCTGGCAATTTTTAATAAAATTCCAAGTGTAGTGTTGTGGATTGTGCACACATATGTATATACACACACACTTGCTAGGCTTTGTCCTCACACTGGCGTTCAGTCTCAGCCAGCAGCAGGTAAAACTTCTGCAAATTATAGCCTGAGGGCAGCCTTTGCTGCGCAGTGTTCAATGCTGTTTGATACTGTCTGCCTGGAGTTTGTGAAATTCCAGGTTTGTGTTATTGAGGTTTTTTTTGTCATTATTCCATTCCTACTACCTTGTTTTCAAAGCTATTTGCATAAAACAATGATTCCTTTTCACAATTTACATGTGATAGAAATTAATTCTCAAAAATTGTGTTTTCATTGGCATACGTGTCAATTTCTCATACTACAGGTAATATCAAGGTAAAGTTCTTCAGAGTATTTTCTGCAAATACAAAACAATACAGCCTGGTATCTGTCCAGCACCATAAGCATAAGACAAAGGCTTTTATATGGCCTCTCTGTGCAAGTATTCCAGGCACATGCAACAGGGAAGAGACCTCAGGGTAGACCCAGAACGCGCTGGAGGGATTACATATATCCCATCTGTCATCAGGATCACCCACAAAAGAGCTGGAGGACGTGGCTGGGCATCTGGACAACCTAGCTTAGCCTGCCACCACACCGCAGACAAGCGAATGAAACGGACAGATGGGTGGAGAGATGGATGGATGTGCTGCAGATTTTCTGCATCAACAAAAATAGATCAAATTAATGCAACAACAACAACAAAAATATGTAATTGAAAACCTGATACAACTATTTTTTGACGGTCTCAGTGGTCACTGTCCAGCAAAGCCAAAAGGAGCACTGCTTTCAGACAGCACTAGCAGCTACAGAGCACATTATCATGAGCCACCCTAGTTATGAATGCTGGTTTCAGGTCAGTCCATCAGAGCGCAGCAGTGACCCTGAGCTGACAGAGGGTACGAGTTTCTGTCCAGACTGTATTGAATATTGAAAAGTTCAAATGTAAATATCCATGTCTGTCCTCCTGTTACAGTGTCAAGTCGGTTTAATTTCTTTGACCTAAAATCACATTATTTTTATCAAGGTGTGATGTCATGAGTGCTGAATCAGGCATGGTCACACATTTATTCAGGTAGTTTATATAACTAAGATCAAGAGAAACTGATCAGCAATGATAATAACTGACTTTTTTACAAGTTACTAACAAAATTACTTTCTGTCCACGGCCCCTAAAAGGTCAGTGGTGGCCCTGAGCTACCTACTATAGATGATACTGTGCTTAGTGCAGAGATGCAAAAAAAAAGACAGAGGCTAAAGCCTACAGGTCCCAGGCTAACACTACCACTAGTTGATGATTCACACAAAAGACAGGGAAATTAAGCAGCGCAATGATAACACTTCAAAGAAGGTGCATCTATACAACAGGACACAGACCAAATTATTTCTTATCTTATGCCAACAGCTAACTGGTAAAAGAAGCTTATATACACATATACAAGAAGCTTTATATATATATACACACACACACACACACACACACACACACACACACACACACACACACACACACACACACACACACACACACACACACACACACACACACACACACACACGCAGTGCAGATTACATGTGTATATAGCGCATACATTACATCTACGTGAACATGTGTGTGTTTTGGGCAGAGAGTGGGGGGTCTGTGGGTTATGCTGGTGATCTTGAGCTGATTTCTTTCTCTAAGTGTGCAGGACCTGCTTGGCATGCTCTGCGTCTCCTTTCTCCTTGCTATAGGCTCTGCTGGCTATAGCTTGTGGCGCTCCCAGTGGAGTAAGTTCTTTCCACTAACAAAATGCAAAATACAAAATTAATAAAAACACCCTTTGAAACTGACAAATATGCCTCAGGCAAACTATCGGCCCGCCAGCTGCTTAAAATTTAATCAGTATTTTTTCTTTATTTATTTATTTTCCACGGCCATGCTCATCTTTTTAATAACATGTTGCTGAGACTGTCTGTATACAAAGTTTTCCTCTGTCAAGAATTACATAGGGCCTGTCAGTTCATGGTCTCTCTCCCTCAGGGGGTTGCCAGAAAATAAACTAAGCAGATTTATTTCATCTTCTAACCTTAGTCCTTGTCCTCTTCTTTGTGGCTCTCACACTGACCTCCACCCTGGATGGGGCTATGTGAGGACTTAGACTCACATTAACCTAACTCAACCATGCTGGAATTCCCTTGCACTGTGTTTAAGCAGTGGATGAAGATGAACAGGGGCGACTAAAATGGCAGAACTGTTGATGTTGGAAAGCAACACAGAATTCCCTGATAGCTCTCCCATCGTGATATAATATTCATGCACTCATTTATAATTTAATTATATTAACACAGGGTTTCAGTGTGAGTGATGACAGACCGTCAAACCCTCAACTATGTGTCAATCATGCTCTTCAGAATGATAATCCTGGCAGTAATAGAACAAAGAGGAAACAGACAGCAGAAAATGTTCAAGTTGAATTTGATTGTTTCCTGTGGAATATCGAATGTGTTTAGACATTTTTGTTTTGTATTGTTTTTCTTTATAGAAAAATCAAAAGTATGTATGTGTGAAAACTGGAGCAGTCTATGTGTTACTTTTGCCCGATTTACAGTATGCTTTCTGTAACCACGTCCAGTCTGTGGGGGTCTGCCACGCTGCCTTTCTGTTACCACCACTAGTAGTCTCCAAAATCAGCTATTTCTAAATCACACACAAAGGGGCTTTACAGGATGCTAATGTTCATTCCTATGAATTACACTATTATCAAAGAAAACAACTTATTCTTACATGTCTAAAAAAAGAGGGCTGTACTTGATTGAGTGCTTTAATCTGTGTCAAATATAATTTCTCGGTTTATTATATTGAACCAATATACCAAGACCTGATTCTGATTCTCGAAAGTTACGAAGCTGTACAATGAGGTCAAAGTGGAAGTGCCACAAACTGCAGTTCCTCAAATGGCCACTTTAGGCTGGCTCCAAAAGTGAGTCAATCCCCGAAGACCCCCATACTAAAATGCACAACTGTACAGCAGGAATAAGGCCTGGTTTCAATTTCTTTAGGTAATTTTCAGGTTAATGACAATGAACTTTTATATAACTGACTTGTTTAAATATAAGAAAGGGCTTAAACTGATGCATAATCATGGGTATGGCCAATTTGAGTGACAGCTAGCTGCTCGGTTTTAACAGCCAGGAATCATTAGGCCAGTTTCTGCTCCACCCATGCTCCACCTCTTTGCCAATATTTGGAGTACTCGCGAGTTTGGCAGAGTTGGGCACTGCCAAGATGGGAACGGCCAGAGCCGCTGTCACTGAGCTTCACAACAGCTCTTCAGGAACCTCTGACATGGAGACAACTTCCATGTTTTACAGAGCGTATGGGGAAAACTAACTTCTCATCTCTTTAAAGCTCCTAACAAAGAAACACACTTGTGTCCATTTAGTTCTGTGTGTCTCTAATTAGTTTGATTCAGCAAACTATGGATGGAAACATGGTGGTCACTGCACCACTGACACTGGCCTCTGGTCTGTGACACTCCAGGTCTTTACTTTGTGCTTTAAACTAAGAAAGATTATATTCTTAACACATGAATACAGTCTCAGAAATTCATTAGTTACGTCCAAAAAAGCTTTTTGTTTTTTTGCTATTTTCACGCAAAGCCAAGTGCAGACTTATATTTCCATCCAAAGGGTAAAGTTCTGCTAGATTCCATTCAACATTTATTGAGCAAATAATATTGCTTTTGAAATCTGTCACGAAAAAATATTTTTTCCAGTGTGCTTTCTTGAGTTATACCCTGAAGGAGGCCAGTCTCGTTTCTCATACACATAAATGAATCTGAATCTGAGAAAAATTCCCCTTGGCAGGATTTTCTCCTCTGAGTAAAAAGCTTCCAGTTTTGTGCTGCTTCTTCCTTTTCTTACTTTCTTAGTTATTAATTGAGATCATGAGAGTCAACGCTTTCAGCAGAAGACTAGCTCAAGACAAGAAATGCTTGAACTTCTTCTCCATAAATATTAACAAGCAATATATTATGCATATTATTCTTTAAATACCATATAAAATGTGTTTTTGTGACAAAATCTTAA
>NC_092056.1:16645448-16677948 GCF_039877785.1 Chaetodon trifascialis
TTTTGTGACAAATAAATAATACATGTAGGTTCAGACAGACAAGCAAGGGTCTGGTAGTAGACAGTGGTGAAAAACAGACGGTGCACAGGTGCTATTTTAAGAGCAGACTCAAATGTTTCATGCGTAATGTGTTGGTTATAACCCGTGCAACGTGTCGTCGGTACTCGACATGTTAGACAGCAATAATAACAGAAAAAAAAGCCATCATCTGGAAAGCAGTCAAAGCTGAACGGAGTTCCACATGTCCACAAGCCAGACGCAGAGTCCCTTTGAGTCCATCCGTCCAGCTTTGTCTGACAAACCTAAACCATAACTCTTATATTTTACATTGAGAATAATACTGCGTTTTAAAGAGGATTGCTGCTCTTTTGACTGTTCAATAAATAGGTTACACAATAAACAAGACATTACAACAACAACTGTTATTACAAAAAAGTATTGAAAAAGTACAGAATGTATTTTTATTCATATTCCCATTGTGAAATAAATAAAATGAATCGTCATGTGATTTATATATGTCCCATATATAATATTGGTGTACAGGATTCCAATAGAAAATAATAAGAATAATAATAATCAGAAGAAGAAGAAGAGGATTATTATAGGATAGGATACAACTGTTTTTCTTAACTATTGTCCAAACTGTTCATCTGGGAAAAAAAATGTGTCTTTTTAATAGCAGTAACATTCAGAAGTAATTCCATCATAATTAGGATTGTGAGATTTTTCAGAGGTCATCTGCACACACGAGGTTTGTCACTGATATGCGCAGCATATGCAAGTGACACAGCATTTGGCAGCAGCCAAGACGGGAAGTGTGTGTTGCATTTAAGAACCAAATGCCCACTATTGAAAAATTAAATGAGTCACCTCTCTCTCTCTCAAGCCTTCCTGTGCTGCAGCTCTACTCCCTCAGCAAGGTTTCCTCACCAGTTGGTCCTCCTTTTCCGAGGAGGAACTGCAGGACAAGCTTGGGATTGTCGGGGGTCAAAGGGAAGTGGCCTACGTGCGTGTCTCATTAAGGACCAATTTAGAGAGGTAAGGACTTCTCTTGTCTGATCAAACAATAGAGGAACCAGAGCCAAAGTCTTTCAACTTTCAATCAGGCTCAGTGTCACCATTGAAAGCAAGCTTTATTAATATTCTGCTGTCTGAAGCATTTGGGCCAAGGCCTCTGCAAGTATCAATTATCATATTAAATATAATAAAGACATTAAATGCAATAATGAGTCTCTTTCACTTTCGTCCTGCCATATAAGATTTTAACATAATAGCTAAAACTAAAGCCTTTACTTTTGCCAGTTCATTTGAAAATTTCCTGGAGAATCCATAAAATTATAATTCAGTTAATATATCATAATAAAAAATTATAATAATCATAAAGTAAACAGTAAACATATTGCATTGTAATTATTGTCTTACGCTTATTATAAAAACTGGATGTTTTTCACTCATATCATGACTTAAGCTTTCCATTTCAGTAAAAGATTTTAAGTAATTAGTCTGTTTTATAATCACTGTCATTATTATTTTTAGCATTTTTAAAAATACAATTAAATTTTGTTGCTTAATGTGTCTCCCCAGCAGGTCATGTCTTCTTATTCTTATTTTACTGTTTGCAGAGGCAAATCTTCTTGTCCAATCATTTCCATGGGATGTCTTTTCAGGGAATGTCCTTCTTACATGATTATGTGTGTGAGAATCTCGTCTCAGCCTGCAAACAGGGCACGACCCCAGCGTGTCACCCGGCGGGGACCCAGACGCTCTTGTGGCAGGAAGGACAGAGTCTGTGTTATTCTTCCCCTCTACCTGTCAGCCATATTTCACTGCTCCGTGACCTTCAACAGCTCCCTACCCTGCAGACAAGTGTCCAGCTCCCCCTGAAACTCTCTGCCTCCACTCCTCAGTACCCCTCAGACTCCCCACAACCCTGACCTAACCTCACCATCGCGACATTAAATCATCTCTCTGCCTCACAATAGCATTTTCTGCCTTTACAAACTGCTGCCAGTCTGTTTCCTCAAACATGCATACATGACCTCAAATCAGAGCCATTTCTCACCCCAGTGATCCCAGTCTCCTGTACAGACACTGAACCATACCCATGTCCTTGTCAAGCTTGACCCCTAAACACAAATTGTCAGCTTCTGCTAAGGTCAAAAAAACTTCAGGCTTGAGTCAGATTTTGTTAAGGAGCCCTTCCTTTTACTCAAAAAGACCTTGAATCTGTAGGTCAGTTCAACAGCGCATCCCAAGACAATACGGCAATGCTGCTGGTTGTGCCTCCTCCTATTAACATGCACAATGCACAATGCATGCACACACATCTTACTGACAAACATGTGGCCTGCAATATTTCATTAGTCTTGTACTTGTTTCTCAACTGCCCACTTTTACAGCCAGAAAATCTTTTAGCAGGCGGTTTGCCCACCCTGTGATCAGGATTTATCAAGGCTTGCAGGGCCCTGTGCTCGAGGGAAGAATGTGGCTCGTACCATTATGAGATAAAGGCCAGATGAGGAGGGATCACAGACCAAGCTACCTGTCATTCGTTATCATAAATGTGGTATTAAATACGGAGATAAGCGATGAAAGAAGAGGGAGGCAGGGTGCTGAGGATTACTGATACACAGGAGGGTGTGTGTTGTAAGCAGGCAAATATTGCAGCCCAGCCCTGCTCCGCCTGATCCCTCTGACAGCTGCACTAGATCCTCGCTAAAGGTGAGCTTGGACTCGCTGCCGAACTCAGAGTACATCGTGTGTTTCCAGTGGAAATGCTGACCTTGTGTCTCAATGTGTGTGTGTGTGTGTGTGTGTGTGTGTGTGCGCGCGCGTGTGCATGGTAAGGTGATGTGAGGCAGGCAGCATGACTGGTGGCAGTGGGGAGTAATTGTGATTGAGAGCATTACTCCTCACTCCACCCTATGTCAGGGTGATACACACGCACACACACACACGCACACACACACACGCACGCACACACACACACACACACACACACACACACACACACACACACACACACACACACACACACACACACACACATTCACAGGCTCTCCCATGGGTCATTCTGACACTGTCCAGATAAAGAGACTGATGGTTATGTGGACTTGTGCAAAAAGAGAGAGAGAGAGAGAGAGAGAGAGAGAGAGAGAGAGAGAGAGAGTTTGTGTGGTACATATTTATTTTTGTTTAGCCTCTGTGTGTTAATGTGTTTGTCAAAGTACTAATTGTGAGTGAGTGTTTGTGTGTGTGTGTGTGTGTGTGTGTGTATGAGAGAGAGAGAGAGAGAGAGAGAGAGAGAGAGAGAGAGATATGCATCAATTATGAGAGAGAGTTTTTTCCTGTGCTTTTGATTTTCGCTGAAGTTTCAGACTAAGTCAAATAAAAACAGCATGTTGATTTATGAATTCTTATTAATTTTAGGACTTTCTTTATGCCTTTGCATGTTTGTGTGTTGTTTTAAAGCAACACACCGGGACAATTTCTGTTTGTTTTTTTTTTAATCTCCAAAAAGGGAGTCTTATTTTTCTTGAAATATCACTCCAGGGAATTAAATTTGAAACTTCAGCATCTGAATATTTGTATCAAAATGCACTTATCTACTCCAAAACTATGCCACATGATAAGTTGTGAATGTAAAGATCAATAATATATAAAACAACAGATTATGTCCCACAATGTAGCTGTTTTCCCTTATGGGACATTTTGTTAAGCAAATAACTAAACAAAAAATAAATCTTATTGACAATTGCTTATTTGACCATTGCTATATCAACATGATGTGATTTCCCAGCTAATGTACGTGTTATTTTCCCTCAGAAGAGAGTGCGTGCCTCCAACATGGAGGCGGAAAGACTCTCCAAAATGCACTTTAAGATTTGGCAGTGGAACAACAGCGTACTTATGAATCTCTTCCTGTTTGTGTTTACTGTCTCTTACAGCTCTGCTCTATAGGAGGATTATTTCTCCAGTCATGGGCTCAGACCTGTCAGTATCTCTCTCATACTGTTAAGGTTCATCCAGACACTCAGAGGGTCCCAGGCCAACTCTGTGCCAGTCTGTTGTTCCTCTGTGCTCCATGTTGCTCCACCCTGACCTGCAGCATGCTTTTGCCCACAAGGGAACCCTGCCGATGGGGCGTGTGCTTGCGTGCGTAGGCCCCTGAGCCCTGGCCCTTGTGTGGTCTGGCTGTATGTGTATGTGTGTGGTCTTCCTGGCCCCCTGCTCATCTGTCCGAGGCCTGCTAACGGCCTGCCCAGTGACCACGGCTGTTTACTTTACTTCTGTCTGCACCAACTGAACTCTGATCGCCCGCTTCCTCCAGCTGGGCCAAATCAGGCCCCAGCTCCGACTCTCAGCAGCCCATGGAGAGGCCCCAGAGTCTGGGACAAGACAGGACATTGGGTCCTGGTGGATTAAGACACCTTCAGACCCACCCCCATGTCCTGACTCTGCCTTCCTCTCGTCTCCTGTTCCCAACTGCTGGGTGACTGGTAGCCATACCCAGGCTTATGGTTGCTGCAAG
Source organism: Chaetodon trifascialis (assembly GCF_039877785.1). Classification (NCBI taxonomy): domain Eukaryota; kingdom Metazoa; phylum Chordata; class Actinopteri; order Chaetodontiformes; family Chaetodontidae; genus Chaetodon; species Chaetodon trifascialis. Next base: position 16,649,980 of record NC_092056.1, read on the forward strand.
GCAAGGCTGCCTGTAATTATGCTGTCAGAGGCCTGTCCTCATTGGCCAGGATAATTGGTCTCTCTGTAACAGTCACTATCAGAAACAGCTCAGTCTCTCTCATCAGTGGAAACAGACAGACTGGCAACTCACTCAGATGCAGACAGTCAGACGTTGGAGGTTACCAACTGCTTTTTCCAAAGCCAAGCTTCAGAGGTTGGCATCATTCTCGCTGTTCTGACAGCGAACCTCAAAGATTTTCTTGTATTTTAGTATGTAAGACATGTTCAATGCATATCAAAATGGTTAGGATTCTACTTGGAGCTTAGATCTCTATCTGTTGTATTAACCTTTCCCAGCTTCTCTAATCCTAGCTCTGTATTTATTCATTTACTTATTCACAGTACAGGTCAAGGAGTTAAGCGCCCAAGTGTGCCACTAAACACAGGGCATATGATCCTACATAAATCCACCAAGTAATGAGGCGGAGATGGGGCTATACCTGCTTCCCCCCTCCCCTTCTCCTCTGCCCCTGCCTGGGGTAATTCCTCTTATTAAGGATAGCTTGGTGTTGAGTGTGTGTGTGTATGTGTGTTAGACTATGGGTCCTGGTTTTGGCATGGGGGAGTCAAAGGGAAACAAGGGAATCAGTGGGAGGCTGGTAGTGTTTAAGACCTGTGTTTGGCCAGGGAAGCCAGGAGAGGCCCTCTGGGGTCACCCTCTCCCGCTTTACAAATTGAGGGCTGTGCCGGCAGGCGCCAGGGCAGAGCCGAATGAGCAAGCCTACTGACCTGTGACCCTGGCCCAGCCCTTGTGCAGGAGCCCCTGTAACCCGGGAGAGGGGACCACTGACCTCTTGGGGTCACATTCCCAGTCTTCCTCCTCCAAGGCTGCAGGGGATTCTTGGGTCTACCAGCACCCATCCTGCACAAATTAGATTTAAAGCAGACCAGTCCAAAAATAAACAGCTGGTTTATGCTTCAATTTGTCCTGAAGACCATGATGTTGAATAAAATGATGTGCTGATGGGGTGACACAGAGAGGAGAAGGTCTGGATTTGAATTTTGTTTAAAAAAAAAAAAAAAAAAAGCTTTAGGCCTTCTAAAGAATTTTGATATGTGTGTTTCATGAATACAAAAGCATTATTTAAGTCTCAAAATAGAGTGGAATAATGCAAGAGTGCAACAAAACTTTTTCAGATAATATTTGGAACATGCTTACCATGCCACAGGATGAATAAAGAAAATCTCCATTTTATAAGCAACTTCCAAATTGCTGTGAATGTGAGGAACCCTGGTTTTCGTTTCACCATTTCTCAACCCGCCTCTCTTCATCTTGCCTTCATTCCTTGTCTTTCTGTATACAATGTGTGTAACCGGACCTTCGATTTTCCATGTGAAGCTGAGGTACATCTGTCTGTAATGTAACGTTTCCTAACATTTCATACTGTGTGGGTAAATCCTGACAACTTGGATCCTGTAAAAACAGATCAGTGCCCCTTAAGCCCTCTACCCCCACTGACCCCAACCTTTTTCTGCCAGCCTGTGGAAAGCACCTCTGGCTGCTTCTGGTGTGGGTGTCACCAGGCTCCTCTCTGGACTCCATGTAAACAGCCTCCTGCCTCTGTAGAGCACTCCATGCTATGCTCTCTGGCCACCGCTGCTTAATAGTAATTGCTTCAGGAAGTGTGATCACCATGGTTCAAGGACTCCCTAATTCTATCAGAGGGCAAGAAAGAGGGTTTCAAGGCCAGGGAAGAGAGTGGGGATAGGTTAAAAGAGGGAGTGAGAGAAATAAGAGAATGGATGGAAGAGTAAAGTTTGTGATTGGAAACGTGTGGCCATGTTGTGAGACTCTGAAGGATTGTCACAGTCCATTAAGCACAGAAACCGTTCATTTACTTGTCAGAGGAAATCAACATGTGGTGAAATGGGAACAATTAAAATTCCAGATTGCTTTTGAATATAAATGACTGATGCTTTTATCACAGGCTTGGGTTTATAGAGAGCATCAGGGAGCAGTCATAACTTCCACTGCAGAGCTGGATGAATCACTCCATTTAGTGTTATTAAGACTCCATATGGTCACCAAGGGGCCTTTCACTGATCCTCTGGTTTGTAGGAGTGTATTTAGACAAAAAAAAAAAAAAACTGCAGTAAATGCCAAATAATGAGGAAGATTCCAGGTGAATATCCCCTGAAACCGAATATTGAATACCACACTGTTTCATGGTGAAGGAGCAGATTTTTGGGGAAAATGCGCGTGTGTGTGTGTGTGTGTGTGTGTGTGTGTGTGTGTGTGTGTGTGTGTGTGTGTGTGTGCACGTGCGCGCGTGTGTGTGTGTGTGTGTGTGTGTGTGTGTGGGGCTGGTTGGGCACACTGCTACTGACACCCACGAGACAAAGAGGCCAAGGGGTGCTGAGAATTTCCTCCACAGGTCTCTGAGCATGTCCACATGCATGGCTAAACCTCACCACTGGAAACACATCCTGCCCCATCACGTCACCCTCTGGCCGGAGCTCTCCTGGGCTGTAGTGTTTCCCATGGCTGACAGCGACACAGACAGCGAGAGGTGTCAGACCACAACCCTCAGCTGGCATTCCTCATGGTCAAATCCAGACCCTGCATCTGATCCCTCACATTTATTCCTCTTTAGGTGTGTGTGGGTCAGGCATCTGTGTGACTTGTCTACATGAATGTATGTGCATGCCAAGTGTGTGTGAGTGTGTGAAGACAAATCTCTCGCCAGAAAGGCTCCCATAAGAGCCCCCTCCAAAAAGGCCTGGTGACATATATAGAATAGCAGGAAGAGGGGACATCCGAGTGAGGCTGCTGGAATTTTGCCATTACATGCGACTTTGGATGCTCCCGCTCTCCCACATCTGTCACCAGAGGACAAAGATGATGAAAAGAGAAAAGAAAGGTAGTGGAAAACAGTCTCTTCTTTGTGATCAAGTGACTCTTATATTCTTCTACTGCTTTAATAGGTAGATGTGCGTGCGTGCGTGCGTGCGTGCGTGCGTGCGTGCGTGCGTGCGTGCGTGTTGAAACAGAGAGGGCTGGGTAGGAGGCTTTATCGAGTCTAAACAAAACATAATCAGAGGTGGTATGAAAAGTTGTGTGTTAATCTGTGAGCTTGGACAAACTCCCATCTTATAACTGATTCTGTGTCCAGCTCTAAAGTTGAGCAGACAGACAGAGGAGGTAAAGACAGAAAGTCATAAAGAGAAAGAGCACTCCAGTGTGCAATATGTGGTGAACTGTGAGTGGCCTGCTGGTAGGTAGACCATAAGAGTCTGCTCTGCTCCATATCTGTTTACTACTCCCTAACACTTAGTGAGGCTCCTCTCATCACCCAAAACTATTTGAGCACAAAAAATAAATGAATATGCCCACATGTACAACTTCTGAACTGTGTAATCCCTTCAGAAGTGTGTTATCTAGTTATTAGATATGTTTGTTGGGTATCCTGGTTATGCAATCGATGAAAGTAGTACAGCCTCCACTTATGCCTGTAATGGCTTGCGCTGTCCTCTAATACCCTGTGTTGGGTACAGTACTGTGTTAGTGCTAATGGCGTTGATGGTGGTCAAGTCCAGATGTGGGGCCTAGTCCTGTAGTCATGTAGACTAAACCTGTGGAGAGAAGAGCTCCAGACCTCCATAGGCTCAACTCTCCACCGCAGGGCTGTGGCCCACATGTGCACCATCCAGCCTGGGCGGCCACTCCTTGTTACACACCCCATTTGCAACAAAAACTTGTCAATAAGCCCGGTATGTTGCATCACGTACGGCAGGGAGGAAGGACGATCCACAGGCTTAATGCTGCCTCTGGTGGAGCACCTTATGTATGGATCAGAAATAGTACTTTAGGCAACGTAAAGTCATGTTTTCTTAAATTTTATGACTGTACTGTACTCAGTATTCTGTTGATTTGACTAATGTAATTGAAGTAATGTACTCGTTTTTGTTTGTATGAAAGACTTCCTGAAGTTCACTTGAGTAAACTTACTTGAGGAACACTTGAGGAAGCAGTTTTTCTCATTCTCTAGTTCATAGGTCTCAAGATTCAAACCGAATATTTATTTATATTGTGTGCTACAAATTGATTTTTTTTGTTTGTTTGTTTGTTTTTTGGTATGTCGTATTTGGCTTTTGCAGTACTAAGTTTTTTAAGTTTAATTTTTGACAATGTTCCAGTCTCTCTTTCTTCCTGTGGTTTTTCTTCAGTAAATGCTTTTCCTTTTTTCCCCTCCCTGTTCGACCCATGACGTTGCAGCCATGTGGACTGCTGTCTTGCGATGTCTTTCGTCCTCAGAAATGATGACAGGGAATTTTTTCTAAGCTTGTTTGGTAAGTACAGCTTATTTTGGTTGTTACTCAGCAAATACAAAAGGTTTTTGCATGGAAAGTTTTTCGCTCATCTCCGCAAACTTCCTTAATGCCTACAGAATCAAACAGGTTGCTTTTGGGGAACTGACAGCCTCGTCCAAATGGCTCTGCACCTGTGACCATCTGGTACTGGTATCATACTGGAAGGTAGCATCATTATGGATGACAATGAAAAACATCCTCAACATTTGGCCTTTTACTTTAAGTAGCATAAGCAGCTCATCTGGATTTCTGTTTCTTAAAAGACGAAGGAACAATTTCAAGGTCATTCAGAGGGCGTTGCTTAGTTTTGAATAACCTAACTGGATGTTCAGCTGTTGAAAGTTTGATTGAATATTGGTATTGGTGATAATACTGTGCCATGGATTTATTTTAAAGGTGTCAAAGTAGGTTCAATTTCATCATACGATTTGGTCTGTTGCCACAAATGTCAGCTCTGAATTACTCTGAATGGCATCTTGTTTAAATAAAAAAGCTTGCTGACTCATTTTTATTTGCTGTGCTTGTTGTTTGTTGTGTGTTGTAAATGTACCTTAAAACAAACAGATTCATCTGTGTTTTTTTTTTCATTGCAACTCTACGATAATATCCCTCTCTGTGTAATTGTTGACAGACTGTTCTTGCTGATAGTCTGATCACGTCCTGCATTGACGTCCCCAGTCACCCGAGGAACAGTTTTTCCTTACATATCATACTAATTCACAAACATCACCATCATGAAATGTGCACTGTTGACCACAAGTTGTGATCCTATTTACTGATGTCTTCCCCATAGATCTACTTGCTCATGTCCCTGTTCCTATTGAAACACCAGTTAATAGAAAATCAGAGTCAACTAGTCCTGCTCAGTGTTGTTATGCCACAGAGCATGATTAGATGTTAACTGCTTAATCGTACCATGCAGTGCATCTGTGTGGAAGTATTTCTCCACCCATCATTAGGTAACTGTTATGTGAATGTTATGTTACACGGTGTCAGATACATTTCCAAACCTGCATCTGTTTACTGCAACAATCCGGTATTCTTTGTATTGTTCCATAATGGCAAATCCCATCATCCCACCTATTATCTAAACCACTTCCTGTTTGGTGTCATGGGGCTAGCATAACCTGACAACAAAAAATACCTGCAAATGCCATCTGTCCTGCATCTTGTTGGTAATTATGTGGCTCTTGGGTTTTTGCCAGTCGATCTAATTAAGCCTCATGTTCTAGAGCACTCTAGACAGATAGTTTACAAGGATATAATCTGATTGTTTTAGAGAAAGGGAGGCTGCCATGTCTTCGGGTGATCATGGTAGGAACACCACGAAGGAACACGTGTGGATTTTTAAATTGCCTCTCTCACACATGAAGTGTTTGGCGTAGTCATCTAACCTCCATAAAGTGTGTACTCCTTGTTCCAAATTGACATGAATGAAACATAAAAGGGATTAGAGTGAATGACACCCTGATCCGAATGCCTGTAGTTGATGGTGACCTTACACAAAAGCGGTGCACAGTGCTAAATGTAGAGGTTTTAGTGGTAGGACAGTTTGCACAACTTCGATAGCGTCTTAAATTGTCCTAAGAGATGTGTTATGGCAGAATCAGCAGCTATCATCCCTCTGGACTTAAACATTTCCTTCCTCTTAACAATTTGTTCCTATCGCTAACTTCCTGCTTAGCCTCTGCCTTCAAGCCAGCCAGCCCTGAGAGAGATACATGATATCATATCTCAATTATGACTGTGCAATTTAGATTATTGTGCTACGCAAGAAAGATCTGTCTCCAGGGGGACAGCTCTATGTCAAATATTCAACTCGAGGTCAGAAACCTCCTCTAAATTGATGTGTATTGCACAGTTGAAAGACATGTCTGGTCAAGGTCAAATGGAAAGTGACCATCTTGCAGTTTCCAGTCAGCATATTGCCATTGAGTCAGAGGTGGGGACGGGGCAGAGAAATCACCCCTAGGATAAATACACATCCCCACTCCGCCATTGTACCGCCTCTGCGTCCTCATCACCCACGCAGTGTGGTAAAAGTCCTTCCTGTTACCTCCCCATCCTTCCATCAGCCCTGCCATTGTACTGTAACCCTACTGTCTCTCTTTCTTTCCTGTCCTTGGCTCTTGGGTTTTTTGGACACCGTTAACTATACATGAGGCATTTATGTCTTTGGCCGATGTTCAGAGTCAGGGGCTCTGTCTACACTTGGAGAAAGCCTCTGTTGTATTGCTGCCCTTCGCTCTCTGGGGTTATAGGATTGTATTTGTTCGCTGCGGCTGCCTTCACAGCAGAGAGGCAGCCAGTGGATTTCAGGGAGGTCTGTCAGTAAAGCAGGTAGAGAGCAGGCTTCTCCTCTGATCTGCCTCCCACTGGGGAGAATTGCGTTGCCTCAGTAGCCTCTGGACATTTGACGTTAGAGAAATATTTTCATAACTGATTGTCTGTGTGTATCTCTATGCTATGTATGTGTGTGAGAGAGAGAAGGTGGGAGAGAGGGAGCACCAGGGTGACATGTTCTCCGAATTGCCATGGAAAAAATGTAGCTGCTCGATAACCCCCACCCTGCATCTCTTGTGTGCTTCTCTCCCTCATCGTAGAGTATTTGTATTTCATACCAGAGATATGGGGAGCAGGACTGGAATGCACTGAGCTCTGGTTTCTGAGTGAAAGGCGTTGTAACACTTTTGACACTAATCACAGAGTTCACATATTGGTTTGATTTCTGCAGATCGGGCTCTAATGGCCAAACACTCTCAGGGCTAATCAATGTGTGAGTAGACAGGGCAGGTCTGGGCCTCACAGCCACACAGGTCACCAAATGTGTGTGTGTGCAATGCATGTGTGTGTTTTCTAGGGTAAAAAGTGAGGGGACACGCTGAAACTAATTTGTTGATCCTAGTTTACTACCTCTCTTCCTGTGTGCTTGATCTTCATGTGAGGAGAGAAGCAGGAGGAGCTGGTAATGTGTTGTGGATCAGGCCTGTTGTCTGACAGAGACACTGCTGGATCTACTGAGTGCTAATGGGCTGGAATTGAAGAGACTCCAGCTGGCTCCGCAGGAGAAGTAAGACCACTACAGTGCATCCCATAAAGTAAAGGTCACAGGTTCAGCCTGAGTTTTCTCTGTCCAAGAGCGTAAATCAAAGTCTTTACAATGCAAGAAAAAATGCACACACGTGTAAATAAAAAGAAGAAAATACGCAAAGCTCACGGGGATTGAGGGAGAAAAAAAACTCAGAGGATTTTTGATCACTTCTAAACTTCATCTGTGAAAGATTTGCACATAAACTTCACATTTTTATACTTTCAGACATGTAAAATAATTAGATTCTTCCTCACTGTAAAGTTTGCATGGATGTACTACTCTACTGTACTTAAGTAAAATCTAGATACTTGTTTTTTACTTAAGTATCTCAATTTTAATGCTACTTAATGCTTCTTTTTTCCACTATGCAACAGCTATAATTGTTAATTGCTTAAAAGCTTAATGTTTCACATACTGCCTATGATTACCTTAAAAAATCAACAACATCAAAATAAATCAAACTGCTTACATATTAATGCATGTGTGATAAAAATCTACTTGGAAAATATTTGTACTTTTACTTTTGATACTTTAAGTCTATTTTGATGCTAACACTTCTGTGCTTTTATTTTGAATGTGGAAATTGTGATGGGGTATTTTTACATTGTGGTATTGCTACTTTGACTAAAGTAAAGGATCTGAATTCTTCTTCCACCGCTGCCAGTAATATATACTTGCTCACTTCAGCCGTCATCATCCCGTCCTTCTCCAGTAAAACCAGACCCTGTCCTGAAAACCAAGACCTGGTCTGTTGTGGTTGAGGCTTGGACAGTGTGGTTGCCAGATTGTGGGCTTATTACACAGGAGGGTAAGCAAACAATTCAGAGAATGTCATATGGTAAGTCTGATGGGAAACATACAGCACAGCAGCACAGATTAATTTGACAGGCAGGAACAAGAAACACAAATTAAGACTTTTGCTCCAAAATTCTATTAGATCCTCAATACTTATCAGTACCATCGAAACCAGTGTCTGAAATTCAGCAGACCAACTCTACTATTAAATTTTTATTTGGTATTTGTCTGCAGCAATCATATGCTAATATTACTACAGTTCAGACACTTGATATAGGAAAGGAAATTTAAAGTCAAGCTCTTTAAAAAAAAAAGTTAAATATTGCAGATATGAGAGGAAGGCCAGATTGTGTAAGCTGAAATGAAAGCGGCAGCAGGCCTGCTGTGTGGCCTGACTGCACTGAGAAAGTTCAAACAGATAATAAGTCTTTCTCTTTTGACTGATGAGCACACAGACACACACACACACACACACACACACACACACGCACACGCACACGCACACGCACACACACACACACACACACACACACACACACACACACACCCACCCTTCTCGTGGCATGCTGACTGTTTATCTCAGCCCAGGCATTGGGCAATAAAGCATGGTTGTTTTCAGCGCGCAGGCCAGACGTGTACTCCTGTTTGCCCAACAAACATCGGCACAGAGATGCTGGACCGAGGGCCCCCTCCGCTGGAGAGCCTGGAGAGCCTTGGCTGACAGGCTAAAGTGTGACAGCATGTGTTTACTTATTACAAAGCTGACTGTATCTTATGTGACAGTGAGGATGATCCACTATGGCCGAGTCCAGGTCCCGCAGAGATAAATACTGGGATGGCCAAGTTCCATGAAAGCGGTTTAAAATGCTTTGGTGCACAAATCAGTTTGCAGTGGAGAGAGCGTACTACTGAAACGTGTCTTGTCTATGTTTGTCTGTGTGTGGCTGCAGGACTGCAGGAGTGTGCTCTCTCAAGGAGAGGAATATCTAACAGTTTTTATCTTTAAAAAAAAGGTTATTGTTGTACTGTGGATTAAAAAACAATATCCAGTCACATATTAAAAAATGTGTTACAGTATAATCTGTAGTGAGAATTACCGACCATTGATGTGCATTTCATTTTTTTCCACATCTTTTTTTGTGACATTGTGTACTATTGATCTGTGAGAGTGGCATCTTATTGCATCATTGTGAGCCCAGTATACAATTATACTTTTGGAACATTTAACATATATATATTTAACAGTATACCCTCAGGAAACTGCAACGTCCATGTTAGTGATAATTAACATTAGCTCAGCCTTATTTGTGATTGTCCTTTGTCAGAACACCAAGTTGTGCTTTATTGCACATTGTATGAGCAAAAAAATGGTGCGTTAGATTTATTCTTAATATTAAGTACCTGCTATACAGTAGAAACTTTCTTAGCCGAAAAAGTTTGGACACTATGGAAAACATAAATAAAAACAGAATGCAGTCATTTGCAAACAAACTGTGTTTACAGACATGGTTTTATAAAGTGTTCCTGAGTCCGTGTAGTAACATCCTTTATGCAATCATGTGTTCACAAAGGGGTGATCACCTGTTACCAATCAACCTGTTTACCTGTGGAATGTTCCAAACAGGTGTTTTTGAAGAATTCCACCACATTCTCAGTCTTTTGCTGCTCCTGTCCAATCAAATCCTCCCCTCACAGAAAACAGCTAACCAGAAGAAAGACTGAACAATGAAGTGGAAACTAAATGGCCTTCATGAATATCAGGCAAGTGGGATGAGTTTTCCTGCATTTTCTTTTGGCTCTCTTACAAAAAACACAATAATGAATGCTTTTGCGTGGGTGCAGTGTGTATTACATCTGAGTGGCACTCTGCTAGCATGTATGTGTCCTCACACATAAAGGACACAGTTTGTGTGCACTTGCACTTGATCGTATGTGTGCAGTCGTTTTGAAGCGGTGTTTATGTTAAGCTGTGATTAACACCGTCCAGGTGCTCTTGTTGGCAGAGCTGCTGTTTCAGACACTCACACATTTTCCCTCTGGCTGAGTCCAGTCATCCATATTGAGAGAGCTGGACGAGCCAACATGCTGAACTGCTGACCACCATTTATTCTTGGACTGTCTCATAGACAGTGCTTCTCCGTGAGAAGACAGCGCATGCGTGAGAGCGGAAGAGACGTGGGTGGGGGGAAGAAGAATTCCACAGTGACACTGAGTGTAAGTTAGTGGTCGAGGATGGAGGGCGGAGGAAAATGAGACAGGCAGTGGAGGGGAAAGGGAGCGATGGGGTAGGACGGAAGAAAAAAAGGTGTATGCTGAGGTGTGATGGTCTGCTTCAGCAGGAATGACTTGAAAGATGGATGCTGCAGTCGATGTTCAGACAGCTTTCAGACAGCGTTGAGCATTTCATTAACCCTATCTCCACCGGTCTAGACAGGAAGGCCAGGCCCAGGCCGCACACAACCACTGCCCTGTGAGGGGAGCTGGTCAGAGGGCTGGATCCACATTCACCCGCTCCCCAGAGGAGCACAGCCTGTTTATTTAGTGCTGTTGGTGTACAGAGCTATGTGTATCCAAAGACTGTTCTTTAAAATGGTCAGTGAGGTTTTCAGTTGCACAGGACATCTCTCTGTTTCCACATTGCTCCCAGTACGGACTACCGAATTCAAAACCAAGAAAATGTCATGAGGTGAGGAGAAACAGGGAGCCAGGAGGAGGTCAGTGGAAGGCCAGTGTGCAAAACACAGCAGAAATAAAGCAAAGCCAGTTATTATTGTTCATTTGTAAACTGGAAGGTGCTGGATGGAGATATGGGGGATGGGATAGGGATCAGTGACTATGTTTTTGAGGGAAATGGATAGAAGAGTTGGCAGTACAGCCCCAGTGGAAAACCTGTCCTATTCACTGATATGTGAAAAACATTGCGTAACTGTTGGCAATACCCAGAACAGTGGTGTAATCACTGGCATTTAACAGTGATGTCTCACTCCTGCTCTGTATCAGCTTAATTATGCACCTGTGTTTTCGACATTTTACTGGACATCAAACAGTTCTAAGTAATCCTTCAGGATTTAGGGATCTTTTTGGGATATAATTTCAGTGTCAGTTACATTGTAACATGAAACTAAATGATTTAACTGTATCAGTGTTATTGTTAAATACATAATACATGATTTCTTACCTCTCTTTATTCAGCTTTGATGTTCTTGTTTTTAGCTCTATTTCTATCTTTCCTGTGTAGTGTGTAGAAACTTTTACCCACAGATTGACTTTAAAAGCAGTGGACTGAATAACCCAAACGGTGGTAGAGACTTCCTATTTGTAAAATAAATATAATGTCAAACAGATGAAGCTTATTAGTGTGTGTGTGTGTGTGTGTGTGTGTGTGTGTGTGTGTGTGTGTGTGTGTGTGTGTGTGTGTGTGTGTGTGTGTGTGTGTGTGTTTTAATTGCTGGGCATGAAGATTGAATCTGGTTTCAGATGGAGATATAATCAAAGATACGTTGCTGTCTCATACACAGCTGTCGTGGTGTGTACGCTGATGTGATACGTCACGTCGTTTGACTCTCAACCCAGATGCCACAATTTTGGATGTCATGTTTTTGCCATATTCAGTCGTGAGCAAAATAAAGTGTCAGCATTTTTTTCAATGAATTCTAGCATTTTTAGGATATGTCCCCTGACGTTTTGAGGAAACTGTAAAAGCCTCTGCACTGACATCCCCACATTCCCATCTCATGCTCCAAATTAGCCAACCTGTGTACAGCACTCCCATAACCCCGCTGCTCTGACAGTGAGAGAAGAGCGTGCACTTTTGATTAAACTACCACAGCCATGTGTTTACTTCTAGTTAAGTGGAGGTCACAAGCATTTTTTCTTTCATTCCCCCCTCCCTAATAAATCTCTTTCTGGCCGGGGGAGAAGAGGCTTAGGGCAGAGGGAGAGAGAGACCCCGTGCTCGGTGGTCCTCTGTAGCCGGCGCTTGGGAGAGCAGGAGCTAAAAAAATAAACTCTCCCTTCTGGCACTGAGGGTGGGCGATGCCACTCTGCGACAGGGGACGGCAGGCTCTGGTGAGTGTTACTGAACTGTCACTACCCCCTACCCCACCACCACCCCCTACCAGCACCCCCATCACTCCCCATCAATGTCCCTCTGGATGGGCTGGGCAGGCGGGACAAGGGGGTGGGGACAGAGCATTCCCTGCATTCCCAGCCAGCAGTGATGCGGCTGATACGTGCACAAGTTCACGCACGTACACGCATACGCATACGCACAAACATTCTCACAAACACACACACGCAGGCATATATGCACACACTCACACTGCTGCAATAGTGCAGGCCACCAGGCCACACGTCACTCTTGTCAGATTGAACAAGACACAGAGCTAATCCAAACCAGCTCCAGGCTTCACTTGAGACCTACACACACGCACATACTGAGACCTACACACACTCACGCACACATGCACAGGCAAGCATGTACATACAAACAGGTATAGTCAAAGTCTGCTGCACAAGATTTTTATCCTTTGCAAGTACACAAACAAAACCATGTAGTAAATTGGTGTGTCTCAGCATGTATCTGTCTTGGTGTGTGTGTGTGTGTGTGTGTGAGAGAGAGAGAGAGAGAGAGAGAGAGAGAGAGAGAGAGAGAGGGACCAGCTGCTTAATGTTTAACTGGAGCAGCTCTTAGTGGACTTGGCGTGCCCTGACAAAATCCATTTTGTGATGGAGCTGTGATTACAATGATAGGCCTGGAATTATGATGTTGGCTCTTTCAGACCCGGGTTTGTTCACAGCTGTAGAGTGCACCATCCTTTGTGCACTCATCCTCTCTTGCTCTCTCTCACTCTTTTCTCACCTCTTTTCAGAGAGTACAGAGCATGGAGTTGTCATGACGTTTGTTTCTATGAGAAATATGTCAAGGTTTAGTTGCTCTGAGGCTCTGCTGAGGATTTTCTAGTTAGAATTAGTCTTTCTCTGTGTAAAAAACTGGAAAATATCCATCTGGAGTCGCTTTCTAATTTTCTCCTCATCATCTGATGAAACATCATCTTATTAGCAGTGATCAGTGAGATGAAGGTGACCTCCTGAACTCCCCTCACACTGAACACAAACCAAATGTGCATTTAGCACAAAGCTCCCCCAGCATAAATTGGACTCATTTGAGATATTCAGAGAAATCAAACCCCATCGTGCGGAGATGGTGAGATACTTTTTTCCATTCCTCTCTATTCATCCAATTCAGATCTAATCTTCTCAGTCTCCTCTCACAGTTGGTTCAGAATAGTAAATGCATGATGGCAGCGCACACTAACACTCGCACTCACTCTCTCTTTCACACACACACACACACACACACACACACACACACACACACACACACACACACACACAGAACTGAGAGACATTGGTTTGAAGCTGCAGAGGTCTTGAAGAATGCTGCAGTTTATATGGCTGTGGTTCACTTAACCATGCAGCTACTCTAAACACTCCTGTGTGTGTGGCACTCCCATTGTGCCTGTATCTGTCCTTTTCAGGACACTTCACTTTCTTCTTCTGGAGTATATGTGTCTGTTTGCCTGCCAGCCTTGGGGCAGGGAATGTGGTTGCTGGATTACCATGTCATCAGGACTGCAGAGTTGGTTATCAGGACTTAGTCTACACATGTACACATACACCTACTACAACACAAACACACACACACTTCTCTCCCCTCTCTGTCCAGGATCTGGGTGTTCCACAGCACAACCCTCTCTCCTCTTGCTCCGGCCTTCCCCTGCACACTAAATGTTATCCTTTGGGCTCCTAATTGCCTGTAATTTGCTCGATGAAAGAATCCCCAGCTTGTCTGGATCAGTGACGCGTGGTAACCTGAGAGCCCCTGAGGGGGAGGCAGGGGAGGAGGAGTGGAGGCGGGAGGGAGGACAGAAGAAGCCAGGGGAAGTAGGCGGATTAAGAGAGCAGGACGTGAAGGTGAGGAGGAAGAGATAGAGTAGAGGATGGAAATCAAAAAGTGAGGCTGGACAAACATCGGCAGTTGCACACTCAGGTGAACTTTATATGAGCTGTGTGGAAGGAAGGATTCAGATCAGCAGGTTGTCATCGTCGTCCCTCTGTTTGCATAATTAAAAAACACTACACCCTCTTTGCACCAATGAAGGGATGGTTCCCTCAAATTATAAGACATTTTCTCACTTTCCTCTAGTCTTAAATAAGCTAGTGAAGTTACAGTTAGTTACAGACAAGTTTCAACTATGAGTTATAGTTTTGGTTTTATGTGTCCGGGTTTATGAGACATCAGACTGAGAATTTCATATGTGGTGCTCATATTTCTAAAAAGTTACAGTTTAAATATTGTCCTCCACAGAACATATTTACAACATATTTCAAAGGAGTCATTTCTGCATCAGAAAGTACTTCCATATCCAAGTTTCAAGATTTTTTCCCTGAAGCATTTTATGAATCTTGAAGTGTTTAATGCTTTTAGTTCTATTGATGATAAAAAGTCCATGGGGATCAGGGGATCAGTTACAGCCAAAGCTGCTATTAGCAGCTCCATTTTTAGTTGAATGCTTATCATCTATTTTTGATCTGACTGTGGACACTGAAAGCATCCCTGACCTGTGGAAAGCAGCCTGCATCCTGTCTCTGCATAACAGGGGTCATATGTATGAAGGATACATCATTATGAAAAGTAACATCATTTATAAAGCACACAGATCCTTTACCGACTGAGAACAGAGCACATCGACCGATTTGAGCTGGCTAACTCCAGTCATAGGTGCACACCCGTACTCACGCACACAGGCACAAACTTTTCTGATCAGAGCATAGTGTGGTCTCATGGACAGGATGTGAGGTCCTGATTGTTTACTTTAATTTCCTGTGGTGAGGGATGATGAGTGCCTGCCTGCCAGCTCGGCTCTCCTGTCTCTCCCAGCCAGTTCAACATGTCTCTTTCCCCGTTTACCAGAGAAGGCAGCTAGAAAGCCAGACATGCATGTTTCCCAATAGGTCTCCCACAAGAGAGGGTTTGTCACCAAACATCGCTCGTGAAGACCCCCCATCTCCCCAGTGGCTCAACCCTAGCCCACTGGGTCTCCCACCTTCACGTCTCTGTGCTGCTGCTGCTGCTGCTGCTGCTGCTGCTGCTGCTGTGCACAAGGTAAACTGCTGGGCCATGGCTCCGTTTAAGCATACAGTTGATTGCTACAAGATTACACTGCTCCCTTTCAGCTGGGGTCAGCGTCCTCATGTTTGACAGTTGGAATCACAAGCAAATTGTGTCATTTCCTACTTGTTGCAGCTCTCAATATGTATGTGTGCGTGCATGTGTGTGTGTGGCTGCCTGATCTCCTTAGTCAGCCAACGGTTTGCAGGCTGTTATATGACCTGTGTATCTGAGGTTTACGACAAGGGCAACTATTCTACTTTTCAAGAAACTGTAGCCCTACCTTCCCCCTCCTCTTTCTGGACTCTAGTGACTCATCACATTTGCATTGTCCAGCATGTTCCTCAGCTCGGCGTTCGATGTTCTCTTGTCATCATCGCTGTGTCTTTCCCTAAACGTCACTGCAGTAGTCTCATGTTGTTTCTGTGGCCAGTGCCAGAGGCAGTTTGGCCCATTGTAGAATAGAGCTAGTTTACAGTTTACATCTGCCTGTTTGCCTGTCCTCTATACTCCTCCTAACTGGGACCACCCAGGAGAACAGTGGAGTGGTACTAGCCTCTCTCTCTCTCTCTCTCTCTCTCTCTCTCTCTCTCTCTCTCTCTCTCTCTTTCCATTGCTTTCTTGGTCTCTCTGCATTTGTGCCTCTCATTCCGTCTGTTTATTTGTAACTCTCTCATTTCTGGAACGGTGAAGTGGCTTCAGCTTCGTTCTCTCGGTCTTAAAATCAAGCAATGTTCGTTGGCTTAAATGTTGCAATGCTGCATTGTTCCCAAAGCTAATTTACATCTTACTGAATTTTCAAGAGAACAAGGGTGTAGATTAAGCACAAATCATGAGAAGAAAAAGATTCTAAGCTATGGATAAACACAGTATAGATGAACAGAAAACAGTCAAACAAAAGAGCAATTTCATGTCTTTTCTTGTATATTCTGCAGGCAAGAGATCTCTCCCAAAATGTTTGCCCTCATTTGTCTGACGGGGGATTTCTGGACATATGATACTGGCTTTCTGTAAGAATAGTTCTCTTAATTTAGTATAATTGGTGCATTCAGTGAGGAAGTGAATCAGCAGTAAAACACAGCCTGTCTTCTCCTGATGCACAGGTTTCATCTCTGTCGTTCCCGAGTCTGTACATCGTCAAGGTTTTCCATCAGATTTTTTCTCAACTCTCGGGAATGGTGTGATAGGACGCTATTACATGGGTGTGTTTTATGGTCAAATAACAAATTTGCTCTCACTTTATTTTGGTCTTTTCAGTTTTTCAATTTCAGTTTGCTGCCGTGATATTTAAATGTATCTCTACTGCCAAAACAATGGTGAGTATATTATAATGTGGTCATATACTGCAACAGGAGGTGGACTGAAAACATATCTTTTGTACCTTGATTCCAGATTTTCAATTGTGAGGATTTGCTGCTTTTCTTGATCATATATGTTCGTAATCTTGATATCACTGTGGTCTCAACTGCTGATTGGACAAAACAAGACATTTATGGGCATCATCTTGGGCTCTGGAACGGTGGGCACTTTTCTCTGTTTTCTGACATTTTATTGAGAAAATGATTAAACAATCAATCAAAAAAATAACTGGCAGATATATTGAAATGAAAATAATTGTTGGTTGCAACCCTTTCTCTCACACATGCACAAGCAAAGACAAATGCTGCAAACACATTTATTCTTCCCTTATTTCTTTCTTTCTCCTTCACATGCTCACTTCTCTTCTTATTTTTACACACAAATACTTCCACATGAGCTCTGTCTTCCTCCCACCACCCCTCTCACCCCCCCCCCTCTCTGTAAGTTGTTGAGTAGCAGACTGAGAGAGTAGTGTCTTTTGGCTGGAGCATGAGCCCTGTCCCCGCACAAGCTCACTGTTTACACACTGGGGTCATGGACTCTGTAGCTGCAGATACCTCTCATATCTCTTGGTCGTGTCCTGTTCCCTGGGGATGGACCATAATAGCCCGTCTCTGCTCTGCCATGGCAACCCCATGCATGGCACGAAGAGAATGACTCATCACTTGACTGCGGGGAAATGCTTTTTGTTTTCCAGTGAAGTTTGCTTCACTTTACAGTGCAGGGCAGTGGCCATGACTGACAGACTTCAGCTTTTACTGAATGACAACAATGAGCAGAGAAGAACTTGAAAATACTGATGCACGTTGTTGATTTCTGCTTAGGATCTGAGTCCTTCACATGTCCCAGGATTTCACGGGATCGGTTAAAATGCTCACAATTTCTTATTGCTTTGGTATAATTTTTCTCTCAATTGCAAGTGCAAACACTCAAATGGGAAACGTAACACACGCAGACACATGGATTAGTTTTACAGAGTGGACGAGTGGTGAAGATCAGAGCTGATGAGAGGCCAGCGCTGCTGAGTGCAGTGCCAGTGGAAACAAAGAGTTGTTGTGTTTGGACTGGACTTCCATGTCTGACTGCGATAGGGCCGGATGGGTGAGTGGAAGTGCAGGCGGTCTAATTGGACACCAACTGGAATGGCACACAATTAGACTGCTGGCCTTGTGATGAAATTCTGGCTCAGCTAATGCTGTTTCATTAAACACCAGCATCTGCAAAATACATATGAAATCAGTAAAAGTTTAGTCACTGATGCTAAACTTTTGCTAAGACAGGAAAATCTAAATAAAGACATCAGCTGCTAAAGTGATGTATATTTTTCATGAGGCATGGTTGTGCACCACTGGCTTTCAGAAAAAAAAAAAATTAAGCAATGCATGAATGTAAGCTTGTTATTTTACATATAATGGATCTGGTTTCATTGCAGAATGTATTGTGAGTCAGTTTTAAAAATGTCTGCTACCTGAAATTCATTAGCTAAAGTTTGAACAAAAGCTCAGATGATTCTGCTCTAAAAACATGAACTGTTTCATAAGCGAAATCTTTTGTTGTGGCCACATTGTTGCTCATAACGCCATTCATGTCAGCTGTCAAAGTATAAGAATGACTTGAATGGTTTCTCTTTATTTTATTCATGAGTATCTTTTCTTTAAATGAGTGTCTTCATCTACACACATACATGTCTGTGCAATTTAATACAAACACAAAGTCTTACTCATGTTCTTACACTGCCTAATTGTAGATTGTCATTTCCATCTTAACCTCAGTGTGAACAATCACTACCATGTAAACCTTGTTTAACTGCTTTGGTGGCTCATAACCTGAGAAGAGCTCCAAGTCTAAATTTTGTCTTTAGAGAAATTAGTGCATTTATTTCAGTGCACATTTTGTTCATAAAAGGTTTTTCAAGATATTCAAAGTCACCGTTGGCAAATGATATTTCTCACCTTTCAAGAGAAAAGATTTTACATCATCTACAGACTAAACTCTTGAAGTGTTTCTGGTAAGATAAAAATTATTTAATCCTCACATGATATATTTTGTTCGACCAACTTTTTAAGCCACATGTCTTGATAACTCGACTGCGGGGAAAGAGTAGATGCGAGAGAGGAAGAGAGAAGAGAGGGGTCTCTGAAAGCCCTCTGCCTGTTAGCACATCACAGCCAATCTAATCAGCCTCCCAGGACAAAAGCGGGGTACAGAGGAGCTCCCTAATTGCTCCTTTGTTCTGTATCTCCAACCACTCAGCAGCGCTAACTGGCCCCAGTCTCAGCCCGCAAGCTCTCCCGTGCTTCGACTAACTGAGTGCACACACGCACATGCCCACACAGTAGATGTTTACTTGTAATCATGGCATTCAGTTACAATAATTTATTTCCTCGTGTACATGACATGGAAAATACAAATCATTGTAGACCAAGATGCTTGGAGCCAAGTTCAGTTTTGCTATTATAGAGTTACAAATGTGCACTTAGCCGACACTGTTATACAGAGCAGCCTACAGAGAGGGAGCAGGTCGGGTATCTAGCCTGACCTTTTTTAGAAAAACAAAAAAATCTCAGTCCAATGGCCAGTGTCAGGGTCAGTAGTCATAGTTGTTAAGTGCTGATTGAACTTGATGCAGTAGAACTTGGCAGGACGGCAGATTCGGCACTGAGGAGGAACTGAGGCGGCCACCAGGCAGCTGGGCAGGAAAACTGTCACAAAACCACCATTTAATGCAACCTCAATGTCAACTTCTGGGCCAAGGGACTTCCATTTTTTCATCTGGCTCTCTTATTTACTGAATCAGTGTGTTTACGGGCACTTTTAATATTTTTATCATCACCAGATTAAAGCAACACTCCAAACATTTTGACTGTCATGTAAACACCTTATCTTAGGGTAATAAAGCTTGTAGTCAGAGTATATGTAACCCAATAAGCCAAGCAGTGTGCCATACATCCACCAGAATTTGATTTTTATTTCTTTTATTGTGGATGTCCACGTGTGCCAGAGAAAAGTTGCAGAGCAGCATTTATACATACATGCACATACAGGACAGATGTATGGCAATGGGAAGTAATAAATAAATAAATAAATAAATAAATAAATAAATCAAACAATAGAATAACATTAGACATAAAAATGGTATTATTATTTTTGAATGAATATTGTCATCTGTATAATCACCATAACATTATTACTCATTATTCATTTATTATTATCCCTACAACTATTATTAGTGATACAGTGCTGAGCACTGAACACTATTGTTCTTCTGCGTGTTTCTTCTTCTTCTTCTTATTATTAGTGATACAGTGCTTTTGCCCTGAACACAGCAGGGGCGAAGCCCCTGCTGTGTTCAGTGCAAAGCACTGAACCACTATTGTTCTTCTGCGTGTTTCTTCTTCTTCTTCTTATTATTTTTCTTCCGTACCTTTTTTCGGTTCGCTACTAGTCAAAAACGATAGAGAGCACCCAGGCAAATTATATATCAAAACGTGTGGCTCGATCGGGAATCGATGGCTATTATTTTTCTCTACAGAATACGCGTTTTTCGCGTCGTAAGACGCGAAAAACGTAAAACCTCGTCACCACGACAACCGCTGGATTTATAATGGGTGTGTATTGCGCGGAATGTTCGCGCCAGAGTGGAGGGGATTAACTGCCAGAGTGGAGAGACGCTCTGAAAATTGCCTGAAACTTTTGTCTTTCCACGCTCCTCCAAACCACAAATTTCACTCTACACATTTGAAATTTTCCAGAGTTATAGTGCCGCTTGTGCTGATTCTCACGATGCGCCTGGCTAAGCGATAGGACTTACGATTTTTGAATTGTGAGCCTCTGAGCGAGGAGAGTACCTCTGACCTCGCCCATAAGGTCCAATACAAATCAAAAACAGGAGAGACAGAAGTCAGACATTTTTTTAACTCGCTGTAAAATCCGCATTTTGGAGCCCAGTGAAAAAAGAAAGTGATCAGCGTGAAGAGCAAAGCCTTGTAGCTCTGATGGTGAAGAAATTTCGGCAAAAGGAGTTTCGGTCGTTGCGTGAGAAGCGTTTGTTCGAGGGGTGCGCAGGAGCCAAATTCAGACGTTTCTCAGACTCGTCTCGTTCATTTCCCATAAGAAATGAATGGGACGAGCCGAAAAATGCAAAAAATCTCCCCCTTTTTCAAAGGGCTACTGCTCCAGCATACTTTCACCTAGAGACGCCATTCCAACTTTAAAACGTAGACACAAATCTCGTCTATTGGTGTCTTAAATCTCGTTTTGATAGGTCATGTAGTTTTTGATCAGTCGCCGTTCAATGACCGTGACCGTTTTTGGGAAAAATTGTGACTTTATAATGAGTGTGTATTGCACGGAATGTTGTGTTAGAGTGGAGGGGTTTAACTGCCAGAGTGGAGAGAAGCTCTGAAAATTGCCTGAAACTTTTGTCTTTCAACGCTCCTCCAAACCACAAATTTTGCTCTACGTGCGTCAAAATTTCCAGAGTTGTAGTGCCGCTTGCGCTGATTCTCACGATGTGCCTGGCTAAGCGATAGGACTTTTGGTTTTTGAGTTATGATCCTCTGAGCGAGGAGGGTACCTCTGACCTCGCCCATAAGGTCCAATACAAATCAAAAACAGGAGAAACAGAAACCAACCATGTTTTTAACTCGCTGTAAAATCCGCAATTTTGACCCCAGCGAAAAAACAAAGTGATCAGCGTGTACAGCAAAGCCTTGTGGCTCTGACGGTGAAAAAATTTTGGCAATAGGACTTTCGGTCTTCGTGTGAGAAGCGTTTGTTCGAGGGGTGCGCAGAGGCCAAATTCAGACATTTCTGTGTCTGCTCCTCATTGACTCCAATCAAATGCATGTGTGTCCGCACCTGTGTCTGAGTGGGTGACATCATGGATCAGGCCACCTCAAATTTCCATGGCAACCTCTGAGCCTGATTGCCTCTCCCACACACACACACACACATAGCTTTAGCTGCAGCTGTGCAGCTCAGTCAAATGATCAGTTCTCCATTAAGCTCTATAGTGACATGCTAACCAGCCACAGCCAAGCTACCTACTGGTGAGTTGTATATGTTAGTGATGTAGTGAGTGATGTTGGCCAGTTAGCATTAGCCACAATGCTAACATGCTAATGCTAAAATGAGGTCCTATGAACTTGTTGGTGTGTGGAGGTTTGACTAGTGATGTCGGGTTGTTGTGCTGACATGCTAATGTTAGCATGCTAATGCTAATATGCTAACTTAGGCTAAAATGAATCTTGAAGGCGTTCTAATGATGGTTCAGAGGTTTTTAATGTGTTATTTGACATGCTAATTTAACATGCTAATGCTAACATGCTAACATATGTTAAAATGATTGGTACAGGCATTCTAAGGGTGTTTCAGACCTTTTCAATGTGTTTTTTGACATGCTAATGTCAGCTTAGCATTGTCGCCGATGCTGAAATGGGGTCCTATGAACGGGTTTGACTTGTGATATCGGGTTGCTGTGCTAATATGATGGCACTAGGCATGCGCACGGCCCGGCGTTTGCGCACTGTATCACTCTCCAAATTTCCCGCCGAGGGGAATTTGTCTAGTTAAACTTATTTTTCCTCTTCCGTACCTTTTTTCGGTTCGCTACTAGTCAAAAACGATAGCGAGCACCCAGGCAAATTATATATCAAAACGTGCGGCTCGATCGGGAATCGATGGCTATTATTTTTCTCTACAGAATACGCGTTTTTCGCGTCGTAAGACGCGAAAAACGCAAAACGTCGTCCCCACGGCAACCGCTGGATTTTCAATGGGTGTGTATTGCGCGGAATGTTCGCGCTAGAGTGGAGGGGATTAACTGCCAGAGTGGAGAGACGCTCTGAAAATTGTCTGAAACTTTCGTCTTTCCACGCTCCTCCAAGGCACAAATTTCGCTCTACGCGCGTGAAAATTTCCAGGGTTGTAGTGCCGCTTGCGCTGATTCTCACAATGTGCCTGACTAAATGATAGAACTCACGGTTTTTGAGTTCTCAGCCTCTGAGCGAGGAGAGCGCCTCTGACCTCGCCCATAAGGTCCAATACAAATCAAAAACCGGAGAGACAGAAGTCAGACATTTTTTTAACTCGCTGTAAAATCCGCTTTTTTGAGCCCAGCGGAAAAAGAAAGTGATCATCTTGTAGAGCAAAGCCTTGTGGCTCTCACGGTGAAAAAATTTTGGCAATAGGAGTTTCGGTGTAGGCGTGAGAAGCGTTTGTTCGAGGGGTACGCAGAGGCCAAATTCAGATGTTTCTCAGGCTCGTCTCATGCGTTTCCCATAAGAAATGAATGGGACGAGCCGAAAAATGCAAAAAAATCTCCCCCTTTTTCAAAGGGCTACTGCTCCGGCATACTTTCACCTAGAGACGCCATTCCAACTTTAAAACGTAGACACAAATCTCGTCTATTGGTGTCTTAAATCTCGTTTTGATAGGTCATGTAGTTTTTGATCAGTCGCCGTTCAATGACCGTGACCGTTTTTGGGAAAAATTGTGACTTTATAATGAGTGTGTATTGCACGGAATGTTGTGTTAGAGTGGAGGGGTTTAACTGCCAGAGTGGAGAGAAGCTCTGAAAATTGCCTGAAACTTTCGTCTTTCAACGCTCCTCCAAAGCACAAATTTCGATCCACGTGCGTCAAAATTTCCAGAGTTGTAGTGCCGCTTGTGCTGATTCTCACGATGTGCCTGGCTAAGCGATAGGACTTACGGTTTTTGAGTTATGATCCTCTGAGCGAGGAGAGTACCTCTGACCTCGCCCATAAGGTCCAATACAAATCAAAAACAGGAGAAACAGAAATCAACCATGTTTTTAACTCGCTGTAAAATCCGCAATTTTGACCCCAGCGAAAAAACAAAGTGATCAGCGTGTACAGCAAAGCCTTGTGGCTCTGACGGTGAAAAAATTTTGGCAATAGGACTTTCGGTCTTCGTGTGAGAAGCGTTTGTTCGAGGGGTGCGCAGAGGCCAAATTCAGACATTTCTGTGTCTGCTCCTCATTGACTCCAATCAAATGCATGTGTGTCCGCACCTGTGTCTGAGTGGGTGACATCATTGATCAGGCCACCTCAAGTTGCTGTGGCAACCTCAGCACTCCTCTCCCACACACACATATGTAGCTTCAGCTGCAGCTGTGCAGCTCAGTCAAATGATCAGTTCTCCATTAAACTCTGTAGTGACATGCTAACCAGCCACAGCAAAGCTACCTACTGCTGAGTTGTATGTGTTAGTGATGTAATGAGTGATGTTGCCTTGTTAGCATTAGCCACAATGCTAACATGCTAATGCTAACATGAGGTCCTATGAACTTGTTGGTGCCTGGAGGTATACCTGTTGATGTCGGTTTGGTGTGCTAACATGCTAATGTTAGCATGCTAATGCTAATATGCTAACATACGTTAAAATGAATGTTCATTGCCTCCTAATCATGGTTCAGAGGTTTTTAATGTGTTATTTGACATGCTAATGTTAGCATGCTAATGCTAACATGCTAACATGCGTTAAAATGATGGGGAAAGGCATTCTAATGGTGTTTGAGACCTTCTAAATGTGTTTTCTGACATGCTAATGTTAGCTTCGCGATGTGTTTTTAGTACTGGACACTGACCTCTGTCAGCAACACGGCCCGGCGTTTGGCACACGGCCCGGCGTTTGCGCACTGTATCACTCTCCAAATTTCCCGCCGAGGGGAATTTGTCTAGTTGTTGTTGTTATTGCTGCTGTTTTGCAAAAATATTAGATATTTTTCTTCAATCCAAAATTCATCCCTTGTAAGTAAACAGATGAATACAAAACCAGGATAACAAAAACTAAAACATACAAGCATATGTAATGCAAAATACTAATTTAATGCCTATAAAGAGGTTCAGTTGTTATCAGATGTTGTCTTTAAGTTATCGTTTACTCCTTGAATATTTTCTATTCAACAAATCTTGGAATTATTATCGTAATTACTGCAAAGTGTTTCCTTTATCTGATTAATCGCAGTAATCAAATTATAGTATATATGTAAATGTAAATGTATGTAACTCACTCAGTCCACTGTCATGCACTGACGGACACACACACACACACGCACGCACACACGCACGCACACACACACAGACCAGGCCTAGGCCTGCAGTCACTGGGTCACAGGGTTAACACAAGCCAATTACCAAAACAGTTAAGGAGGAGACAGGAAACACAATATTTACCACATGACTGCCAGAGTGATGTACTACACAGAGAAACATGTCGTTTATGCTGTGCTCTTTGACTTTGCCCTTAGGTTTCACTGTAGAGAACAAATTCTGTAAAGCAGGAATGTTTTGAGGTGAGCCTGAACAACAATAACTGACTTTAGAGGATGGACACATAAACAGATGCTGCTGCTTTAAGTTAGAATGATTTTTTTTTTTCTTTTAAAAATGCTCTCTAGAATACACAAAGTATATTGAATATAAATTAAATGGACATAAAACCCTCTAGTCTTAGACAACTAACCTCTCCAAAACTTGCTCTTATCCCGTATTCCGTGTATTTTCGTACATGCTTCATCAAATGACACACAGGATTTAGTCACACAAGCACTGGATTCATTTTTGGCACGGAGTCAGACTCATATCACAAAATCCATTTTTGTATGCAAGGAGACAATGTTCATGCTATTCTTTGATGTTTTGACAAGGCTGATAACTATGAATGTCCATGTATCAGACATGTTTAGATTGGGGATGTTTGGTATGACCCTGGCGTGTGGCTGTGGGACACTGCGGGGGGTCTCACTGTTTCCTGTTTATCACATCTTCCACGTGAATGTCAAACAGTTTACCTAACAAGGTACTGTCTCTCTGTCTTCCCTCTGTCACACACGTGCATGCGCACACACATACCAAGAAATGCACACATGCACCGCCATACATACAGCATACACTCACTGAAACACCTGAAAACTCATGCAAGCACACACAGATGCAATGTGCATGCAGTAAACTTAGGCGCTCTCTCTCGCTCTCTCTTTCTCACACACACACACACACACAGACACACACACACACACACACACACACACAGGCACACAGGCACACACACACACACACACACACACACACACACACAGAGTCATTGGGTTTAAGTGAGGCAGGAAGTGAAGAGTTGAAGAGTACATAAGTGGTAACTGGTGTAATCATGAGGCCAGGACTGTTTTTTTTAATTACACATAACACCATCTCAATGCTTCTACATTACATTTCACATACATATGAGTATGCATGAATTGTGTCAGTCTCTGTAATATATTAAACAATATGAAATATAAAATCAAAAAACAAGAGCAAACACACTTACTTTACTTCCAGTTTTAATTAATACATTCTTATTATACTGTAATCATTAGTCAAAGTAGCAGTAGTTCTAGTATTGGGAGTAGTATTTGTTGTGGTCGAGTTATGAGGATCCGTTCACATTGACACTGATTCCATATTGCCTTTCATTATGACAAACAAGTTTGTATTGCCATCTGTTAATATTTACCAATTTTTGCAAAATATCAGTAAAATTAGTAAATGCGATTTGCATTGTAAATCAAAGGTGACGGATCATTTAATTTCCAAAATCATTGTTGCACTTTTCCCATCACATACTGTATATTAAATTTTGCACAAGATCTCTGACTTCTGGCTTAAGTTTGTGGTTTTTCAAACACAGACTGAAGCGTCTACAGTCAAGATATTAACATGAGAAAGTTTAATGATGGCGACGTTTTCTATTAAGTAAAATCTAAACTGCAATAAAAATAATAAGTAATAATTTGTCTTGACTGGCAAAACGGTTTTAGTCTTCGGTGTCAAATAAAACAACATTATAGATTTGATGCCTTCCACATATAATATTTTTAGAATTTATATATTTTTGCTGGAAAACAACAAAATCAAAAAGAGAGGACAAAGCTGATTTTTTTCCTTCCAGCTGCCAGTAAAAACAGTGTCACTGAGACGTCTTTTCAGGAACAACTCTGGTCTTCCTGTCTTAGTTACAGGGCTTTCTCCAGACTTAACTGTCTTGTAAACCATGCAAAAGCTACACAAAGTAACATGAGAGTCTGCATGTCGAGAGAGAGAGAGAGAGAGAGAGAGAGAGAGAGAGAGAGAGAGAGAGGAAAGAGGGGGATTGAATCAAAGTATGCATGTGAAAGGCTGGAGGAGGTGATGGTAATTTGCAAGCTCAGTTTTAGAGCTTTAGAGGATCTGCCATCTATCTGATATCCACCATGGCTCTAAAACCCTCAGTGGGTGGCTGCATGTGTGTTTATGTGTGTGTGTTTGCATGTCTCTGACTATGTGCGTGCGTCTGAACAAGCTGCTGAATAAGGAAGTTAGAATTGTTATCACTTCAGCCGAGTGTCCCCCAAAACTCATTCCATGATCACAAAACCTTTAGAGGCATTTTCATTTCTTTTATTTTACCCTGTTTGCAATGCATCTCAATAATAAAAACCTTATAGAGCAAGATATTCCTCCTCCTACAAAACAAATCACATTGTGATTACAGTGATTCAGTACTGCGAGCATTAAAAAGAAATGCATTAATTTAATTCACATTTATTTATTTTAAATCCCTTTACTAAGATGGATAAGCATCATTTTATATAATAAATAAGAAATTATCTGGTTGATAATTAGCCTCCCTCCATCATATCATCTAAAATGAAAAAGTTTAAAAGAAATTTATAAACACCGGTGAACGGTGAATCTCATTTATGGTGCAAAAAGCTCTTCATAAGATTGACATCTGAGCAACTACACAGCAACACGTGTGTCCAGAGATAATGCACTGACTACTTTGAATAATCTACAGACTTGCATTTGAGGTGTTTTAATTAAGAATCATTTTATATTACAAGTACAAATTAGTGAAACCCATCCACAGAGAAGTGTTATTGGGCAATTTCTACTATTGTTTTTTGAAGAACATACTGCTAAAATTGTGTTTTGTTTTGTGCTATGACCACACCAAACTCGTTACCTCTATTGATTCTCCATGTTTAGAAGCCACTGGAGATGAGCCAAAGAATTATTTTTGTGTGCTTGATTTGGGTGACCCCTTAATGTAAGCCAAGTGGTGGTTTGCCTATGGTTGTCATACCACAGCTAATGCTTGTCCCCCAGGTGAAGCTGATCCAGGCCTGGGGCACAGAGGGATGCAGATGGAGGGGC